>NW_024393540.1:0-2263 GCF_016617805.1 Bactrocera tryoni
TGGTTGATCGATGATATTCATTTCATATTTGGCTTTAAATTCGGTCAGAATCATGGCTCGATGCAATGATGCATTATCATAGTGCAAAATCCATTAATTGTTCTTCCAACGGCCATTTTCGACATATGTTCTCACGCAAACGCCTCAATACGGTTAAATAGAAATTATTGTCTATCCCTCCGGAATAAATTCATGATGCACAATGAGCATCACCTTAATTTTTGAGCGGCTTTGGAGTAGTTTTTTTGGTTTCGACTCATATTTTTCCCTCATTTCCGATGAATGTTGACTCGTTTGCATGCTAAACTCATAAACCCATTGCTCATCTGCAATTACAATGCTCTCCATGAATGTGGGATCGGAATTCGCAAAATCAAGTATGTCCAAGTAGACCTGTTTACTCTACTATTTTTGAAAAATATTCAGCTTTATCGGGACGAGTCGAGCAAAAACGCATTTCATACCCAAATATCAACTAATATCATTCAAGCACCATATTCTTCACATTTTTAATATATTATTTTCATCAGATCCTAGACGATCAGATCAGGACGAGGCATGTCTTCAACGAACTCTCGATCATCTTTGAAGATTAAAAATCGCAACGTACTACTTAGGTAAACCGACTTAAGCGGCTGCTGTAAACAAACTGGTTGACAGATCGCGCTCATATTTGGCATATTAATTAAGTCAATATAATCTAAGCCTGGAGTTCAAGCGCAGAATAACTCTTGTTTCTTTGGGATCGGTAGACATTTGAGAAACAGACCTCAATCTCGAAAATTATGCTCTATAAGTCTTTCATCATTTCCTCCTATTAAATGTGTGTACATATCTCCCAGAAATATAGACCATCACGCACTAAGGTAAGAAGGCACATTCGAGAAAATTGTACTGTGCAAGAACTTTGAAGCTGGTCGCGCGAGCGATGAGCACCAAGTAGTACCACGAACTGTATGAGTTCCTCGGCAACATGGATATTATTAAACACATAACAATCCAACGAATGCGCTGATGAACAATGGTAGATAGAGCGCCCACACACACTAAAAAAGGACTAAATCGATGTTTTGGAGATGTTCAATTCCATTTCCATGAATTTCAATGATGATTCCGGCTGATTTTTGATGCGCACGCACAGTTTCGATGGAATTTCCGGTGATCATTTCCGGTGTTTATCGGCATTTATGTCCTCACGACCACTTTGAAAACGTTGAAACCACTCGTGCACTCTGCTACGGGACAGGCAATCATCGCCATAAACTTGTTTCATCAATTGAAATGTTTCGGTAAAAGTTTTACCAATTTTGAAACAAAATTTAATGTTGGCTCTTTGCTCGAAGCTCATTTTCGCACCGATAACACAAACATACTGACACTTAAAACGTCATAACTTCACTTTCAATCAATGAAATGACATGAAATTCTCACTGGACAATCGATAAAGATAGCAGATTCTAACGCACCAGTCGACATATAGATAGCGCCACCAGGGGTTACCAGGTTCAAACAGTACAGGTTCAAAAATCCTGTTTACTTTAGAATGCACCTTGTATATTTGGCACATTACAGAAAAACAAATATACTTGAAAACAATTCTGAACAAACCTCTATTTTTTTCCAGTGGTGAATCGATCAATTCATTTAGATTATTTTGCTGTTTATGTAGACAGTGCCCAATCTATATCTCCAGCAATAGTAAAGAGGAAAAACGTAAGCAGTTTTTGACTTTAGTTAGCTTGTTCCTTGTTCATTCCTCCTTCCCACAACAGCCGGACCTACTTAATTCCGGTTTTTATCTGGCCAAACACTATCGAATCAGCCTCAACCTCTAAAACCAATAGCAAGTGCAACAAATTTTTAAAAAGTCTCACAAATTATTATAAGTATAAATCTACTTGGATCACCCGTTACAAACTGACCGATCAAATTGAAATCCTTGTTATTTTACACTACTTATATCTTCACGAAATTTGGAAGAGTGTATTGTTCTTCTTATTGTCAAAAACAACGGTTCAATTTCCGAACAAACTATGCAGATCGGAACACTAAACTGAACGAGCTTATAGTGAAAACTTTTTAATTTACAAGATTTATTCTCGAATTATCTAAATAATTTTCTTAGATCAAAGCGCTATCGGCCGCCATATAAACCGACAGATTATAAAATCAAGCTCTTTTGGAAAACTTGAACCTGTGAATGGTATTCCTATTTCGGTGCAACCGAAGTTAACATTTTTTCTTGTTCATTGTAAGGTTCTGC
>NW_024393541.1:0-2868 GCF_016617805.1 Bactrocera tryoni
GTAAAAATATGAACTTTACATATTTATGCAAATTAGCCGTTTTGATGTTATTGGAGTTGTCATAGAGTTGTCCCTATAGCAATAGCGACAGTGTATTTGGAACAACTTTGCAATCTTAAATTAAGGTGTAAAATTGATTTTTTGGTACATACATACATATTATGCAATCGATATCAAGATGCGTAAAAATATGAACTTTACATATTTATGCAAATTAGCCGTTTTGATGCTATTGGAGTTGTCAGAGAGTTGTTCTATATCAATAGCGACAGTGTATTTGGAACAGCTTTGCAATCTTAAATTAAGGTGTAAAATTGATTTTTTGGTACATACATATTATGCAATCGATATCAGGATGCGTAAAAATATGAACTTTACATATTTATGCTAATTAGCCGTTTTGATGTTATTGGAGTTGTCATAGAGTTGTTCTATAGCAATAGCGACAATGTATTTGGAACAACTTTGCAATCTTAAATTAAGGCGTAAAATTGATTTTTTGGTACATACATACATATTATGCAATCGATATCAAGATGCGTAAAAATATGAACTTTACATATTTATGCTAACAAGCCGTTTTGATGTTATTGGAGTTTTCATAGATTTGTTCTATAGCAATAGCGATAATGTATTTGGAACAACTTTGCAATCTTAAATTAAGGCGTAAAATTGATTTTTTGGTACATACATATTATGCAATCGATATCAAGATGCGTAAAAATATGAACTTTACATATTTCTGTTAATTAGCCGTTTTGATGTTATTGGAGTTGTCATAGAGTTGTTCTATAGCAATAGCGACAGTGTATTTGGAACAATTTTACAATCTTAAATTAAGGTGTAAAATTGATTTTTTGGTACATACATATTATGCAATCGATATCAAGATGCGTAAAAATATGAACTTTACATATTTCTGTTAATTAGCCGTTTTGATGTTATTGGAGTTGTCATAGAGTTGCCCTATAGCAATAGCGACAGTGTATTTGGAACAACTTTGCAATCTTAAATTAAGGTGTAAAATTGATTTTTTGGTACATACATATTATGCAATCGATATCAAGATGCGTAAAAATATGAACTTTACATATTTCTGTTAATTAGCCGTTTTGATGTTATTGGAGTTGTCATAGAGTTGTCCTATAGCAATAGCGACAGTGTATTTGGAACAATTTAACAATCTTAAATTAAGGTGTAGAATTGATTTTTTGGTACATACATATTATGCAATCGATATCAAGATGCGTAAAAATATGAACTTTACATATTTCTGTTAATTAGCCGTTTTGATGTTATTGGAGTTGTCATAGAGTTGTCCTATAGCAATAGCGACAGTGTATTTGGAACAATTTAACAATCTTAAATTAAGGTGTAGAATTGATTTTTTGGTACATACATATTATGCAATCGATATCAGGTTGCGTAAAAATATGAACTTTACATATTTATGCAAATTAGTCGTTTTGATGTTATTGGAGTTGTCATAGAGTTGTTCTATAGCAATAGCGACAGTGTATTTGGAACAATTTTACAATCTTAAATTAAGGTGTAAAATTGATTTTTTGGTACATACATATTATGCAATCGATATCAAGATTCGTAAAAATATGAACTTTACATATTTATAAAAATTACCCGTTTTGATGTTATTGGAGTTGTCAGAGAGTTGCCCTATAGCAATAGCGACAGTGTATTTGGAACAACTTTGCAATCTTAAATTAAGGTGTACAATCGATTTTTTGATACATACACATTAAGCAATCGATATCAAGTTGCGTAAAAATATGAACTTTACATATTTACGCTAATTACCCTTTTTGAAGTTGTTGGAGTTGTCATAGAGTTGCCCTATAGCAATAGCGACAGTGTATTTGGAACAACTTTGCAATCTTAAATTAAGGTGTACAATCGATTTTTTGGTACATACATATTATGCAATCGATATCAAGATTCGTAAAAATATGAACTTTACATATTTATAAAAATTACCCGTTTTGATGTTATTGGAGTTGTCATAGAGTTGCCCTATAGCAAAAGCGACAAAGTATTTGGAACAACTTTGCAATCTTAAATTAAGGTGTAGAGTTGATTTTTTGATACATACACATTAAGCAATCGATATCAAGATGCGTAAAAATATGAACTTTACATATTTATGCAAATTAGCCGTTTTGATGTTATTGGAGTTGTCATAGAGTTGTTCTATAGCAATAGCGACAGTGTATTTGGAACAATTTTACAATCTTAAATTAAGATGTAAAATTAATTTTTTGGTACATACATATTATGCAATCGATATCAAGATGCGTAAAAATATGAACTTTACATATTTATGCAAATTAGCCGTTTTGATGTTATTGGAGTTGTCATAGAGTTGTTCTATAGCAATAGCGACAGTGTATTTGGAACAATTTTACAATCTTATATTAAGGTGTAGAATCGATTTTTTGGTACATACATATTATGCAATCGATATCAAGATGCGTAAAAATATGAACTTTACATATTTATGCAAATTAGCCGTTTTGATGTTATTGGAGTTGTCATAGAGTTGTTCTATAGCAATAGCGACAGTGTATTTGGAACAATTTTACAATCTTAAATTAAGATGTAAAATTAATTTTTTGGTACATACATATTATGCAATCGATATCAAGATGCGTAAAAATATGAACTTTACATATTTATGCAAATTAGCCGTTTTGATGTTATTGGAGTTGTCATAGAGTTGTTCTATAGCAATAGCGACAGTGTATTTGGAACACTTTTACAATCTTAAATTAAGATGTAAAATTGATTTTTTGGTACATACATATTATGCAATCGATATCAAGATGCGTAAAAATATGAACTTTACATATTTAT
>NW_024393542.1:0-2522 GCF_016617805.1 Bactrocera tryoni
AATGCTCGGTGTTTGGTGGAAACAGAAGAGTGTGGTATAACGTGGGCTTCTAAAATCTGGTGAAGTTGTTAATACTAATCACCAAGGCAACAAATTATCAATTTGAACCATGTATTGATCGAAGATATACCAGAATGGGCTAGAAGACACGACAAAGTAATTTTGTGACACGATAATGCACATGCACACAAAGTAAAAGCGGTTCAGGATACAAAGTACTTGGTTAGGAACTGCTACCCCACGCACCGTATTTACTAGACTTGTCCCCTTCCATTTACCATTTGTTTCTAGCGATGGGACACACATTGGCTAAGCAGCACTTCGATTCCTACGTTGAAGTCGAAAGTTAGGTGTCTGATTGGTTTGCTTCAAAAGATGAACATTTCTATTGGCATGGTATAAATTACCAGAAAAGTGATAACAATATATAGAAATCGTCAATGGTCAATGCTGTCTATAGTTAGTTTGTTTTTTTTTCTGTTCCTGTCCTTCAAAATACCGGTACACCGGAAATTGTAAATAGAATGAAAAATGTTTTATTTTTCATCATTAAAAAAATCTAGCCTTCAGATAATTCAGCGAATTTTGTTTTATTTCTTCGATCGACTGAAAAAGGGTTCAATTCCGATGATTGTTAACTTGTTTGCATGTAAGACTCATAAACTGATGTCTCACCTGCTAGATGAAGGGTAAACACTAGCTTTAAGTATCAAATGAATTGAGCAAGAACACGTTTGCACAGTATTCACAAAAAAAATTATCTTTGAGACGAGAGATAAAATGCAAATGTTCATATCTCTCTCAACACTTGTCCACAACGATTTTCAATAGAATATAATTATTGACTTAGCGTGTAAGTCTATATTTCAATTTTAATAAAAGACTTTGTATTCTTTTATGTTAACAAATCGTGGTTTATTTAAAGAGCTGCAAGGGAAGAATAAAGTCGTTTTATTTTAAAAGATACTTATGTTTTTGGTTTGAATGATGTCCTGTAAGCTTGTAGTCCTGGATTCCATCCTTTTATGTAGTTAATGATATCACACACATTTACTTATTTGTGAACACTGAATTAAACTGCACTGAACTTGAACTGGACTGGACTGCAATTGAATTGAATTGAACTGAACTGCAATTGAACTCTTACTATGCCTTTTATACTTTCGAGATTTGATTATTTTTAAGTCTGTCGGCAAAGCATCAAATATCATAACTATGGCACGAGTTCTTATTTATTATTGTGTCCAATTAAATAGGATTCAAGTTTCTTTGATATTTGTTTACATCAAGTTCTATGGTTTTGTATACGTATGTCATTAACACATTAGATGTCGAAATTTAATGTTATTGTTTCTAATACGTTATGTATGTACGTATGTACGTCTCCTATAAATTTAGTATCGAATTATGATGCTATGTGCGTATGTTTATAATTTGGTGTCGAATTGTGTTATACTTAAGTAATTCTTAATATCCAGTACTTGTCGTTTGGAATATTGGCTGAATTGCGTTTGTTGTTGTTGTTGGTGATATTATGCTGATCATTGGTACTGTGTTAGGTATGATGCTACATGTGGTGGTAGATGTAGTAGATAGGTGTGGTGGTTGAATGTGAATAAAAACCTTTATACATAAAAACAACTATGAAGTATGTAAAAAGTCATATATGCTTTTGCGTGAATATGTTTATGTGTATAGATAGACGATGACCTTTACAGCCTACTGTATTCTTTCATTCTGAGTTCTTTTGTTACAATTTATTTACAGTCTGCGGAGTTTATTTAAGCGTAAGTTACTGTGTTGGAAAATGTAAAAAGTTAACTTTTACTCTTGGAAGTTCGTAGAATTTGTCTGAACTTGTGAAAGGGTTTAAAGAAACTGATATTCCAATTTGGTCTTCAAATAAATATTACCCATAAACAATTTTCTCAGATAGGACAATCATACAATTCGTAAATTTTCTTCGCGGCCGGTGGTGTGACGAGTTTATTTTGACAATTTTTCAAAGCCGTTCCTCAGTAACTAATCAATAGCTTTATTTGCTTTGGCAGAGTTTTGCGTTGTGGTTGACGTGGGAGATATTGTGATTAAGGTGTTATTCCTAAAAAAGGAAACTGTAGTTAAGAGACGTTCTACAGTGTAAAATGTTGCCATATTAAAGTAAATATATTTATGTGATTTTACGTGAGCTCAACGGGAAATCTACTTATGCCACATTTTCAATATATGTCTTTACCTTAAAGTTTATGAAAAATATGTGCGACACAGAATTGTAATTAAATAACGATCAAGGCTTGGAAAATGGGATGAGTACATATGTACGTAAGTAAATGCATGTTTGTATTTAACAGCAGGTTACTCATACGCCATGTAACGCCCGCGAATTACAATACACACTAAACATTGGGCAACGATATCAACATCAACATCATATATGTATAATATACAATACATAAAAAGTAATTGCTAGTATTTTCCTTTGAGAACATGTTTGTATTCGTTGTATGCAGTGTGCGAGATTT
>NW_024393543.1:0-972 GCF_016617805.1 Bactrocera tryoni
CGTTTTGATGTTATTGGAGTTGTCATAGAGTTGTCGTATAGCCATAACGACAGTGCATTTGGAGCAATTTCACAATCTTAAGATACGGTGTAGAATCGATTTTTTGATACATACACATTAAGCAATCGTTATCAAGTTGCGTAAAAATATGAACTTTACATATTTATGCTAACTAGCCGTTTTGATGTTATTGGAGCTTTCATAGAGTTGTCGTATAGCCATAACGACAGTGTATTTGGAGCAATTTCACAATCTTATATTAAGGTGTAGAATCGATTTTTTAGTACATACACATTAAGCAATCGATACAAAGTTGCGTAAAAATATTACCTTTACATATTTATGCTCTAAAGCCGCTTTGATGTTATTGGAGTTGTCATAGAGTAGTCGTATATCCATAGCGACAGTGTATTTGGAGCAATTTAACAATCCTAAATTAAGGTGTAGAATTGATTTTTTGGTACACACACATTATGCAATCGATATCAGGTTGCATTAATATATGAACTTTACATATTTATGCTATTTAGCCGTTTTGATGTTATTGGAGCTTTCATAGAGTTGTCGCAAAGCCATAACGACAGTGTATTTGGAGCAATATCACAATCTCATATTAAGGTGTAGAACCGATTTTTTAGCATATACATATTAAGCAATCGATACCAAGTTACGTAAAAATATGAACTTTACATATTTATGCTAACTAGCTGTTTTGATGCTATTGGAGTTGTCATAGAGTTGTCCTATAGCAGTAGCGACATAATTGCATAAAAATGTGAACTTTACATATTTATGGTAACTAGCCGCTTTGATGTTATTGGAGCTTTCATAGAGTTTTCGTATAGCCATAACGACAGTGTATTTGGAGCAATTTCACAATCTCATATTAAGGTGTAGAACCGATTTTTAGTACATACACATTATGCAATCGATACCAAGTTGCGTAAAAATATGAACTTTACATATTTATGC
>NW_024393544.1:0-1684 GCF_016617805.1 Bactrocera tryoni
AAAAAAAATATTCCTAGAAAAAATTTTGTAAAAGTCAGGGAAATATACCCATTTTAATCTTTTAATGTCCATACAAAATTTTGTCATTAAATTAAGATATCAATCTGGGTAGCAAGCTGAGGTAAGTTCCAGTTAATAGTTATTATTTTGAAACTTATGTATCATACTATAGTGTAGTGCAGAGGCATAGATGATGACAACAACTGATAAGTCGACGTTACGATTTTTCGAGAGAAAGGTTCTGCGGAAGATTTATGGTTCTTTGCGCATTAGCAATGGCGCATACCGTATTCGAGAAAACGATAAGATTTACGAGATATACAATGACATGGGCATAATTCAGTGAATTACGAGTCGTCCGAATGGATAAAAACGCTCCAGCTTTGAGAGTATTTGACGCGATACCCACCCGGGGAAGCAGAGGAAGAGGAGGATCTCCACCCTGATGGAAAGAGTAGGTGAAGAAGGATCTGGTTGCACTTGGAATCTCCAATTACCGCTAAACAGCGAAAAGAAAGAACGACTGACGCGCTGTTATAAACTCAGTTATGACAGGGTAAGCAGTGTCTACGCCAATAAGGAAGAAGAAGACCAAGTAAGTTAGGACAGAAAATTATTTACCAACAAAATTCTCTTCCAACAATCTCAACTACGCCAATATTTATTAATATGATTATAATATATATAAGTAGTGAAAATTTGAGGCAAATATAAGGTGATATTTGAATTTAAACTGCGCGCGTCGAAGGATTTGGAGAATTCTTATTTTTTAGGTTGGTAGTACTGTCAGTCACATTTATGTCAAATTTCATGTCAAAATATGCATTAGTGTTTGAGGTACGTGTCGTTTTGTGAGCTGCTAAAAGTGATTTTTTGTTGAGCAAAGAATTTGCATTAAATTTTGTTTACGGAATCAATTTTCTGCTGCGGATACGTTGAGGATGGTGCAGAAAGCCCTTGGTGATGAGGCTATGTGTAAAAAAAATGTTTACAAGTGGTATAGTGAGTTCTAAGCCGGCCGTGAACGTGTCGAAGACGAAGAGCGTCCAGGGCGACCATCAATCTCAACCGACGAAGCTCACGTTCAACAAATCAAAGATTTGTTGTTGAAAACCTGTCGATTAACAATTAGAGACCTTGCTGGTGAACTTGGCATATCGAAATGCTCAACCAATACCAATTTGAAGGATGTTTTGGGCCTCAGGCGCGTCAAATCTCGACTGGTACCGAAAACATTGAATTTTTTGGAAAAAAGGCGTCGCGTTGAAGAGTGTGAAACGATGCTTTCCGACTACCAGGGTGTCATGAAACGCATTATAACTGGCGATGAGACTTGGATCTTACGCTTGCTTACGACCCCGAAACAACCGATCAATCAAGCGAATATCGTGCCAAAAGAGAGCCGAGACCAAAAAAATCGCGCCGATCGTTTTTATACGATAGAGGAGATTCAAGCCGTAGCGAAGACGGAACTGAAGGCCATCCCGGAAAGTGACTACAACCAGTGTTTCGAAGATTGGAAAATCCGTTGGCATAAGTGCATTGCATCGAGAGGGGATTACTTTGAAGGGTATGAAATTGATTTGGAAGAATAAATAAAGAATTTTCAAAATAAATACAATGTCACCTTATTTTTTGGGCACAGTAGTATATGTACATATGTCTGCATATTCATCTCTTCAAA
>NW_024393545.1:0-549 GCF_016617805.1 Bactrocera tryoni
TATGGCTTTACGCAACTTGATATCGATTACTAATGCTGTATGTAACTAAAAAATCGGTTCTACACCTTAATATAAGATTATGAAATTGCTCCAAATACACTGTCGTTATGGCTATACGACAACTCTACGAAAAGCTCCAATAACATCAAAACGGCTAAATAGCATAAATATGTAAAATTCATATTTTTATGCAATTATGTCGCTACTGCTATAGGACAACTCTATGACAACTCCAATAACATCAAAACGGCTAGTTAGCATAAAAATGTTAAGTTCATATTTTTACGCAACTTGGTATCGATTGCTTAATGCGTATGTACTAAAAAATCGGTTCTACACCTTAATATAAGATTGTGAAATTGATCCAAATACACTGTAGCTATGGCTATACGACAACTCTATGACAACTCCAATAACATCAAAACGGTTAATTAATAGAAATATGTAAAGTTCATATTTTTACGCAACTTGATATCGATTGCTTAATGTGTATGTACTAAAAAATCGGTTCTACACCTTAATATAAGATTATGAAATTGCTCCAAATAC
>NW_024393546.1:0-1871 GCF_016617805.1 Bactrocera tryoni
ACCATATAGTGATGGAAAGGTGAGATTTTAAGCTTTATTTAACCAAAAAAAATTAAGTTCGGAATGCCACAAAAGCCGCCAATGAAATTTGTGAAATGTTACTTTGTTTGTTCAATATTGTCGAAGTTTGATTAGAAATACAAAAAGACTTTTTCGGCTACCCAATATAAGCCAAAAAGAATCCAATAACTTGCAAAAATAGGTCAATAACACAAGTGAGACTTCTCAGTCAGCTTACCTTGTAAATAATTTCTTCTCTATTTAAATTTAACAACTAATAAATAATTCGTTCGTGAACCTAGACAATGACATTCTTGCTCAAATAACTGCATGAAAATTGAAATGAAACTCGCCGTGAGAATGTTATGCAATGTTGGCTGTATATTCAGTCATAAGTCTACCTGTGTAAGAATGACGAAAAAGAGAAGTTTGACAAGCAAGTGAAAACCTTGTAGCCAACATAAATTTACTTAACAATGCTTGCCTTTGCTATGTTGACTTTGAATTAGACTAACCTAAATGCTAACTGTTCTGTGCATTTATTGGAATTTCCACTTTCGTTTCTGCTTCATTATGGTATATAGTTTTATATCACATTTATTGAAATATCATAAAATACCGAGCCGTTTGCTGCTTATTGTTTTGGTGCTAAAATTGCTGGATATGGATGTTTCCTATAGGCCGTGGAGTCAAACGCCTTTAAGGCTGTATTAATTACATAAAATATGCTTGAAATATAAAATCTCTAGCAAATGTGGCATAAACTAATATAAACTAGAGTTGCTCCTACTTGACTTTCGTCAGTTTCTTATAGGTTTATTATCCATTAATGTTTAGAGATCGCTCGTGTGAACTAAATGGACCCACAAATTCCAAACAGGATAAAATCAAATAATTTAGTTTTAATATAACAAAATTGATAAAATTTTTTCCTAAAATCATTTAAGATGATGTGGAATTATTTTAAATCACAACAATGTTAAAAAAATAGCGTTTCTCTCACTTTACGCAGACTGACCACTCGTTTCTATCAAAAAATATTATTCGCTTAGAAAATAAGTATTACCAAAATATTTATTTATTTTCTAAAAGCGAATCGGATAAAAATTTGGATCTGTGCGTCACACAGGATATTCGTGGCAGTTTTTTTCTGCTCACCTACTGACGAAGTTTGAGTGGATGAAGAGAAATCTCTGAAAAAGAGGCACAGTGAGCTCTTTCATGGATGGTTCCAGGCTAGGAGGGAAAATTGGAGGGGAAGTTTTCTGTAAGAAGCTTTAGGCTCCCTGCCACTGTAGTGTTTTTCCGCCAGAAGTGGCTGTTATCAAGGTGGCGGTAAACCTAATGTTAGAAATGGAGTCTCTTTCAGAAAGGTGACCATACACTGCACATTCCGACAGCAGAGCGGAAATATTACCGCTGAACTCGCTTACTGTGCGCTTAATTTTAGTTAAGGAGTGTTTGCCACAACAAGAAATAGCATCAAGATACTTCATTATCAGAATCGTTGGATGGCTAGTCACAGCAGAATCGCAGGCAACCGCAAAGCCGATGAGCTTTCTAGAGCGGGCACTCTTGCCACACTCACATCGGAATGGATATCGATACGAGTCTTGCGTTCTAGTGCTGCATCAATAGACCTCGCGTCCGCTTGGTAGGCACTAATCGACGATTACGCGAATGCGAAATCGTTTTGCCCTGAGTTGAAAACAGGAGTTCTGCGGAACTACTTGCTCTGAGCAAAGTTCATCTTGTCGCAATCGTAGCAGTTATTGCCAGACACTTTCCAAGGCAATCATGTGGTTAGACGAAAAACTTTGCCGGACGCTAGTTGCCAAAACTGGATGGAGGAGGATGAAGTGAAAACATCC
>NW_024393547.1:0-844 GCF_016617805.1 Bactrocera tryoni
AAAATTATCGGTTCTTTATTTGAACGGGGATTGTTCATTACTATTTTTGAAGAGCTAATTATTTCTGCGGTTAGGTGGTCCATTTTCGAAAGTTCATAAGGTTTTTTCTGAGCTGGTTGAATAGCCTCGATTTCGAAATGTTAGCTCAAAGCTGGAAGGTTGGCGAGCCAGATTTCAGATCTGACGGGAAGTCTCATTAAAAATACGCAGCAGCACCGCATGATTTGGTGGTTATTCAGCGGTTCATTTTCGAGATGAAGCCTTTCCTCAGTCATTAGTGAATGAAAGCGTATGTAGCGTTATCTTTAAAGGAACCGCCATGTCAACCAAGATGCTAACAAACTTTTTGTAGCCAAAAATGGAAGTTTGTTAGCATCTTGGCTGACATGTGGTTTCAACAAGATGGCGCTACATGCCACACAGCTCGCGATTCTATGGCCATTTTGAGGGAAAACTTCGGAGAACAATTCATCTCAAGAAATGGACCCGTAAGTTGGCTACCAAGATCATGCGATTTAACGCCTTTAGACTATTTTTGTGGGGCTACGTCAAGTCTAAAGTCTACAGAAATAAGCCAGCAACTATTCCAGCTTTGGAAGACAACATTTCCGAAGAAATTCGGGCTATTCCGGCCGAAATGCTCGAAAAAGTTGCCCAAAATTGGACTTTCCGAATGGACCACCTAAGACGCAGCCGCGGTCAACATTTAAATGAAATTATCTTCAAAAAGTAAATGTCATGAACCAATCTAACGTTTCAAATAAAGAACCGATGAGATTTTGCAAATTTTATGCGTTTTTTTTTAAAAAAAAGTTATAAAGCTCTTAAAAAAATCACCCGATAT
>NW_024393548.1:0-1856 GCF_016617805.1 Bactrocera tryoni
GCACAATTAGGCGCAGCGAGGCAACAACTTGTGGCTGGGAATAAAATTGAATTTTCTTTAATAATGGCATAAAATGAAAATAAACACAAATTCGGTGTGAATTCGTGGTGGGAGTACTGGCATTCACCCCGTCGGATAAACGTTTAAACACAATCCGCATCAAAACGAAGTTCTTTAACACATCGCAAATTTGTACCCAGGTTCCAAGAGGAGGACGATATGACCAAAGATGTCTTCTATGAGCGCTTGTAGTGCACCTATATCAGCAGCCCGCCACGATGTTAGAAAATTTTGCTCTGGCGATTTTAACGCCAGTGTGGACAAAGAAGGCATATTTGGTACAACGGTCGCTTAAGTTTAGCATTTATGATGAAACATCCTCAATTGGGTTGACGTTGATCGACTATGCCAGGACCCACAAATATGCTATCTGTGGTACTAGATGCCAGCATAAGAAAATTCATTAAGCTACCTAGCTGTCTCCAGATCGAAAAAGCCACTAACTCAGATCGATTATGTGCTGTGATAGCTGGAAGACACGTCCCCAGTGTTTTAAACGTGCGTACGCTAACGTCTCGGACTCGGACCACAATCTAGTTGCAGCCAGGATATGCACCGGCCTGTGCAGCAGAAAACGCACATCAACAAACACAACAAATAGCAAAACCCGGCTATAACTGCTTAAGCTGATGTCTACGTCAGTAAAGAGAAGCAGACATATCTGAAATTTTTTCCTCGATAATATTTCTGTAAGTAATCCCTAAGGAACTTTCGCGATTTCTGCAGCTGCTTGACTATCTATACACATGGATGTTTTTTATTGTGAGCACATTCTTTGTGAAAATAAGGGCGGATCTCCGCTTGGCAAAACTGCAGCCCTGTTAAAGTCTGCAGTCGGAGTGTAATTATAGTATCCACCTCCTGCAGGGGCGATTTTATAATAAAAATTGATCCGCTCTAATGTAACTTTGACTTTCCACCTTAACAAGGAAAAAATAGTTTCCATCAGAAGTTCACGCAAGTGAGAAAAGTTCTCTGCGCGCCCTTCACTTAGGAGTGACCAGAAACGATTCTTTTACATCTGGCTCAAACCGGTCTTAGACCAAGTATCCTCTGGGTAACATCCGTTTAAAGGCCAGCTAAGCTGAGAAGGCGAATCATCCCTCCACCGGGGTGGTGCGTTTGGGACCCGCCACGTAATAAACACCCCCAATGAAAAGAAGAAAACAGCCTCGGATAAGAGACCGCCCTTCTGATGATGTACATCTCAAACTTTAGAGTATTCGACGCAATAACCGCCGAGGGAAGCAGGGAGACGAGGAAGACCACCACCCTTTGAAGAGATCTGGTGGAGAAGAACTGGCTACACTTGGATCTCAGTTGGTGTCAAACAGCGAAAAACGACTGGCGCACGGTTGTATACTGGGCTATAACCATGTAAGCGGTGTCTAGTCTACGCCAATAAAGAAGAAAAATGATACCGTGACATCCAGGCGATGATTGGAAGGGATTGGAGACTGCTTTGACTCCAGTGTACATTAGGTTTCACGACTCATACCTACAAATAATGGTGGCGAGTGAGTATAATAATATATTTCCGGTCATCAAATATAAAGTACCACGTCCACTCTTTACACCCTGAACAAGTTATATTAAGTTTGTCAGCGTAGTTTGCCAACACCCAGCAGCGAAAGCGCCGGAGACCCTATAAAGTATGCATATAAATGAGCTGAGTCGGTTGCTTGATGTTCGTCTGTCTGTCCGTCTGGCTGTGTATATATGAATTAGTCAGCCTTCACGGCTTTTAAGATATCGCTGACTGCGGACGCCATTTTCTCTGGAAGGAGCCGCTCATT
>NW_024393549.1:0-612 GCF_016617805.1 Bactrocera tryoni
ATTCTGGTCTAGATGCATGAATTTTAGGCATTTTTTAAACTATGTAAGATAAAAAAAATTACAAACATTTTTACTATCCATTTTTTATATGTTTTTTATTGACGTTTTAATAATATAAAAAAAAAATTGCAAGAAAAACTTGCAGAGATTGTAGAGGTTTAAAACACAAAAAACACGAAGAAGAAGATTGCCGTTATCGGGTTGACCATTTTCAAAAAAAAATAAAGAAATAAATAAAATGGCCTTCGACAATATTTCGAATTTACATCTATAACTTTGTAGACATATTCTTAGATAAAGTTTATATTTGAATAAACGAATTTAGATAACAGGATCCCCCTAAAGAGGATTTACAAAACGTAATTTAACTCCCAAATGCGTTTTTATTTATTCGATAAAAATTATCTCTTAAAATCTTCCTTTAAATCGGAACTCATTAAAAACTTTAATAAGATTGCTTCCAAATGTATTCATTTGCAAGTTTTGTCACATTATTAAACAGCTGATTCGAATACTGGTTTTGTGTATGTTCGAAGAAACGAGAATCCAAGCAGATTCCGTGACACATATGAAAATCAGAATTGGTTTGCATTTCTGGCAGCAATTCTGTCT
>NW_024393550.1:0-1578 GCF_016617805.1 Bactrocera tryoni
TGAGTTCGAAATCTTCTTCTTCTTCTTAATTGGCGTAGACACCGCTTACGCGATTATAGCCGAGTTAACAACAGCGCGCCAGTCGTTTCTTCTTTTCGCTGCGTGGCGCCAATTGGATATTCCAAGCGTAGCCAGGTCCTTCTCCACCTGGTCCTTCCAACGGAGTGGAGGTCTTCCTCTTCCTCTGCTTCCCCTGGCGGGTACTGCGTCGAATACTTTCAGAGCTGGAGTGTTTTCATCCATCCGGACAACATGACCTAGCCAGCGTAGCCGCTGTCTTTTAATTCGCTGAACTATGTCAATGTCGTCAATATCTCGTACAGCTCATCGTTCCATCGGATGCGATATTCGCCGTGGCCAATGCGCAAAGGACCATAAATCTTTCGCAGAATTTTTCTCTCGAAAACTCGTAACGTCGACTCATCGGTTGCTGTCATCGCCCATTCCAATCGTTGGGCATGCTTTCGTCCGACCATATTTTACAAAGAATAGCTCGGCCGGCAATCCGTCGGCCCCTGCCGCTTTGTTGTTCTTCAGGCGGGCAATTGCTATCCGAACTTCTTCATGGTCGGGTAATGGAACGTCTGCTCCATCGTCATCGATTGGGGAATCGGGTTCGCCTTCTCCTGGTGTTGTGCGTT
Organism: Bactrocera tryoni; assembly: GCF_016617805.1. NCBI lineage: Eukaryota > Metazoa > Arthropoda > Insecta > Diptera > Tephritidae > Bactrocera > Bactrocera tryoni. The sequence continues at coordinate 642 of NW_024393550.1, forward strand.
CACTGCCATTCAGCAGGCTGGAGAAGTGTTCTCTCCATAATTTAAGTTTTCTCTGGGCATCAGTGACTAGGTCACCTTTGGGGGTTCTACAAGAGTATGCTCCGGTCTTGAAACCTTCCGTAAGCCGCCGCACTTTTTCGTAGAATTTTCGAGCATTACCCCTGTCGGCCAGCTTATCGAGCTCTTCGTACTCACGCATTTCTGCCTCTTTCTTCTTCTGTCTACAAATGCGTCTCGCTTCCCTCTTCAACTCTCGGTATCTATCCCATCCCGCACGTGTAGTGGTCGATCGTAACGTTGCGGGGTAGGCAGCCTGTTTTCTCTCCGCTGCGACACGGCACTCCTCGCCTTACCAGCTGTTCTTTTGCTCTTTCGGAAAACCAATGGTTTCGGTTGCAGCTGTACGTAAGGAATTTGAAATGCCGTCCCACAGTTCCCTTATACCGAGTTGTTGACGAGTGCTCTCAGAGAGCAGGAGTGCAAGCCGAGTAGAAAATCGTTCGGCTGTCTGTTGTGATTGCAGCTTCTCGACGTCGAACCTTCCTTGTGTTTGTTGGCGCGCGTTTTTTGCTGCACAGAGGCGGGTGCGAATCTTAGCTGCAAAAAGATAGATTAGGACCTCGGAGCGCACGCACATCTAAAACCCTGGAGACGTGTCTTCCGTCTATCACAACATGATCGATCTGGTTGGTAGTTTTTCGATCCGGAGACAGCCAGGTAGCTTGATGAATTTTTTTGTGCTGGAATCTAGTACTACAGATAACCATATTTCGGGCCCCGGCGAAGTCAATCAGCCTCAACCCATTTGGGGATGTTTCGTCATGGAGGCCAAATTTACCGACCGTAGTGCCAAAGATACCTTTCTGGCCACTCCCAAATGAATGGCGATCAGAGAACTTTCCTCACTTGCGTGAACTTCTACACATCCTCCATCCTC
>NW_024393551.1:0-1088 GCF_016617805.1 Bactrocera tryoni
AAGGTCTGCCGCAAAAGAAACAGAACTTCTTATATATATAATTGTTTCTTGTGGCGTCACCTATTGGTGGGTATATGAAATAAAAAGCTTGATCTCTTGTTGACATTTCCTAAAAATTTTAAGGCAATTGAATAACAACAATCGATGTTATCGATCAAAAAGTGACAGCAGCTTTTGGTCCTCGGTCGTAAAATGCATTTTGAACAAAGAGCAAATATTAAATTTTGTTTTAAACTTTGGAAAACGTTTACTGAAACATTTCAAATGATGAAAAAGTTTATGGTGATCAGTGCCTATCCCGTAGTAATGTGCATGAGTGGTTTAAGCGATTCCAAGAAGGTCGTGAGGACTTCTGTGACGATCAGAAGTCGGTCGTCTTCAGAAGTCAAAAATAAAGACAATGCTGATTTGTTTTTACGATTCCGAGGGTATTGTACACCGAGAGTTCGTCCCACCTGGCCAAACGATTAATGCTGTGTTTTACCTTGGTGTTATGAAGCGTCTTTTGTCACGCATTCGTCGTGCTCGACCACAATACCGTGAGGCAGGGTCCTGGCGCCTGTTGCACGATAATGCGCCGTGTCATCGGTCGACGCTTGTCACTGATTTTTTGACAAAAAACTCCATATTAACCATTAATCACTCACCCTACTCACCTGATCTGGCACCCTGTGATTTTTACCTATTTGGAAAACTTCATTTGCCCATGAAAGGACACTGGTTTCAGGACATTTCAGCTATCCAAAAGGCGACGACCGATATTCTCAAGAGCATTCCGAAAAATGACCTTAAACACTCATTTGAAATGCTAATTGACCGGGCTAAACGCTGTATCGAAGCACAAGGAAACTACTTTGAATAAAAAATATAACTTTTGAAAAATATTAATTTTTAGCTGTTTTTTAACAGTACTGTTTTCTTTATGACAGACCTTTGTATGTACATACAAACGTTAGTCAATACATTTTCTTCAGCTAGTCTTAATTTTGAAAGTGGGGAGCGGTATTGCTAACAACATTTCTTCTGGCGAACAAAACAACCGTCATTATGTTATTAATATTTTTAGCCACTTTTATCGTTTCATTTTC
>NW_024393552.1:0-1286 GCF_016617805.1 Bactrocera tryoni
AACGTTGCGAGGTAGGCAGCCTGTTTTCTCTCCGCTGCGACACGGCACTCCCTCGTCGTACCTGCTGTTATTTTGCACAGGGAGGATGGAGTCATGCAGAAGTTCACGCAAGGAGGAGGAGTTCTCTTGATCGCCATTCACCTGGAGTGGCTAGAACATTGGTTTCCGACTTCTTATGCCACATGGCTCGCCAGCTCACGACTTCCGGTCCTTTGACCAAGTATCCTCTGGGTAGCCGGTAGGGAAGAACATCCGGTCTCGAAGGCGAGCTTCACTGTGGAGAAGGCGAAACATCGCTTGCTGTGCGCGGGTGTGGGACCCGCCACGCAGTGCTTTTTCCACCCCAATGAGAAGACTAGCGACAGCCCCGATGAGAAACCCCTTTGATGACGAGATCATGGCAAACGAAATAAGGACAGCGGTGAGAGACTGTAACAGAAAATTTTTATGGGGAGCATCGTAGTGAACAGTTCAAAAGGTCCGTCTAAATTCATTTTACTAAAGAGTTTTGTATTAAATGGACCAGATTCTAGTATATCGGTCATTACACTAGCAATTTTATAAGTCTAGAAGAAAGTGTGAAAAGCTAATTCGACTTTCAATAAAGGTGGATTTTGCTTTGACAAACAAAAGGAAATTGTGTAGAATGGCCATTTATTTTTTAACTCGATAAACTTAACTGCTGACTGACTGCTTTAACCCGGTTGACGAATACGTCTTCTGAGATTGTCGAAATTGTAGCGGTAACATCCTAAACTTGAACTTAAATCTTTGTTCAGCGAAGAACTTTTCAAGTTTGAACAAATAGAAGTCGCAAGCGGCTGAAATCTGAAAAGGCGGTAATAGTTCTTAATATAAATTGTTTTATGCATGTGGTTTTCAAGAAGAAATAAAGCAACAATTTCTCACAAGTGGTTGCCTTTGCTGGCCTCGAATAAATTCCAGCGGAGAAATCCAATTTTCGACCACTTTCTGCTGTATTTGGGGCCGTGTCAGCAACAAGGCACTGCATATTCTCTTCAAAGACATCACCTGTCACGAGCTTATCTGCGTAGGCCATCGTCTTACATAACACCACAAACATATTCCACCAGTGTTAAATCGCACGAACTTGAGAACACGTAATTGGCCCACAATGCGTGATAAAGGGGACTCAACAATTGCTTGTAGATTATCATTACTTCAAATGAGACAATTGTGTTATTAACATACCTATTCACACAAAAATGAGCTTTTATTGTTGAACAAATTTTTCTTGTGAAAATCAGACGCTGACCATCTCGCCG
>NW_024393553.1:0-3417 GCF_016617805.1 Bactrocera tryoni
CTGCATATTAGGTACTAGGGTGGGTCGATTCCGGACGTTTTTCGATTCGGGAATTCTAATAGTGCGGAAAAGTTGCCTTAGTACTTCCTGATTCCAATGCAACATTTTGTTTTGAGATCGGATTGCATCTTCAACCCCAACTCCGGCCTTGAAATTACGGAAATTCGCCTAAAATCGTGAAATTGTCTACTTGGCGCCTGAAATACGCATGGCAAATGGCAAAATGTAGAAAATAAAAGTTATTTGTCACGTAATTTGCTACCGAAATGGTATATTTGATCATGGCCGTAGGACGAACCGTTCTCGAGATACGAGCGAAAATGCGGCGCGCCACAGCGCAAGGTGAAAATCGGCTTGCGGCCACACTTCTTGACGTTGATTTCGCCGAGTGCTATCAATCACATTCATTCACCTACGCCAAAGGACACGTACGGATAGGTCTCCATATCTAAAAAATATTTCTATTAAATTGAATTGATTAAATTGAAAAAAAAGTAAAAGTTCAAAATCTTAAGCTAATTGATATCGAATGATTACAGATAAATCTTTTAGCGTTCTTCAGACTCTGTATAGAAGCACCAACTGTAAGTTTATGAAATTGCTGAAGAAATCATTACCGTTGAAAATTCGTACGGTTTTTCGTAATACCAAAGTAGGGAAAGTGTGTGATACAACGATAACGTCAAAAGGTACTCCACAAGATTATTTTTCAAAAACTGGTCTTATTATATATCATTTAATATTCTGCATCTAAAGTAGAGTCGACACTCATTTGTTTAAAAAATAATTTTTCCTGGTGATTATAGTTGTCCAAAATATTGTACGACAATCACTCAAAATTAATATCTAAGCGATGGTGTAATTGATATATCAAACGGCGAATATTTCCATATATTACGAAGAGTACTCTTTGGTATAGAGCTCTCCTTTCTTGTATCTTTGTCTGAAATCCTAATACTGTACTAAACTCACATCAACCTATGGCCTTAAATTCAACGCAGTCCAGGCTGGCGCCGGTGAAATACTCAGCGTTCAAACACACTAATGAAAAAGTACACTTCACAACGTAACACTGATAGTCGTTTTAGGTTAAAAATTGACACAAACCCAACAAATGATAAATTTTTTCGAGCTGCTATATCTAAAGCTAGCTTCAAGAACTTGTAAGTGCTGCCACTTCACTCTCATTAGGTTTGTTTTTCGGGCAATAAAATGGTAACCGAAAACGTGAGGCATAACAAACAAACACAGCTTTTTGCACGCTCCAAAGGCATGTGAACGAGTGTTTTAGCTCCAGTATGCCGGTGCAAGTCTTTGGAATGGCCTCTAAGTCTGCATAACGCTTTCCTTTTATGGGCAAATGCATTTTTCCGAAAAGGAAGAAGTCGCACGGTGCCATATCAGGTGAATACGAGGAGTGGTTAATGGTTAAAATGTCATTTTTGGTCAAATAATCGGTCACAAGCGTCGATCGGTGAGAGCAATTTTTGCTCGTTGGCCAATTTGTGTGGAATAAACCATGCACACATCTTTCATAAGTCCAACTGTTCGGTCAAAATGAAATAATTCCATGATGATTTCGGCTGATTTTTGATGAACTCACGCACAGTTTCGATGGAATTTCCGGTGTTCACGGATTTTGATTGGCCCACATGTTGATCGTCATTTATGTTCTCACGACCACTTTGAAAACGTTGGAACCACTGGTGCACTCTGCTACGGGATAGGCAATCATCGCCATAAACTTGTTTCATCAATTGAAACGTTTCGGTAAAAGTTTTACCAATTTTAAAACAAAATTTAATGTTGGCTCTTTGTTCGAAGCTCATTTTCGCAATAATAACACTAACGTACTGACACTTAAAACGCAATAACTTCACTTCCAATCAAGGAAATGTCATGAAATTCTCACTGGGCAATTGGTAAAGATAGCAGATTCTAACGCACTAGTTGACATATAGATGGCGTCACCAGGGGGCGCTAGATTCAAAAAGTCCTGTTTACTTTGGAATACACCTTGTATGTCTGCCATGTAATAGGCCAAGGGACATTGTCAAGAAAGATTTAATTAATTGTGCAACAAAAACGAGAACAATAGAAAAAGAAAAATGAAAAATTAAGGTAAAATTCAAATAAAATTTTAAAGAAAAGAGACGAATGAATTGTTATTTGATTGCCCGAAAAACAAACCTAATGAGAGTGAAGTGGCAGCACTTACAAGTTCTTGAAGCTAGCTTTAGATATAGCAGCTCGAAAAACTTTATCATTTGTTGGGTTTGTGTCAATTTTTAACCTAAAACGACTATCAGTGTTACGTTGTGAAGTGTACTTTTTCATTAGTGTGTTTGAACGCTGAGTATTTCACCGGCGCCAGCCTGGACTGCGTTGAATTTAAGGCCATAGGTTGATGTGAGTTTAGTACAGTATTAGGATTTCAGACAAAGATACAAGAAAGGAGAGCTCTATACCAAAGAGTACTCTTCGTAATATATGGAAATATTCGCCGTTTGATATATCAATTACACCATCGCTTAGATATTAATTTTGAGCGATTGTCGTACAATATTTCGGACAACTATAATCACCAGGAAAAATTATTTTTTAAAGAAATGAGTGTCGACTCTACTTTAGATGCAGAATATTAAATGATATATAATAAGACCAGTTTTTGAAAAATAATCTTGTGGAGTACTTTTTGACGTTATCGTTGTATCACACACTTTCCCTACTTTGGTATTACGAAAAACCGTACGAATTTTCAACGGTAATGATTTCTTCAGCAATTTCATAAATTTTCCAGTTGGTGCTTCTATACAGAGTCTGGAGAACGCTAAAAGATTTATCTGTAATCTTTCGATATCAATTAGCTTAAGATTTTGAACTTTTACTTTTTTTCAATTTAATCAATTCAATTTAATAGAAATATTTTTTAGATATGGAGACCTATCCGAACGTGTCCTTTGGCGTAGGTGAATGAATGTGAGTGATAGCACTCGGCGAAATCAACGTCAAGAAGTGTTGCCGCAATCCGATTTTCACCTTGCGCTGTGGCGCGCTGCATTTGCGCTCGTATCTCGAGAACGGTTCGTCCTACGGCCATGATCACCTATACCATTTTGGTAGCAAATGACGTGACAAATAACTATTATTTTCATACATTTTTCCATTCGCTATGCGTATTTCAGGCGCTAAGTAGACAATTTCACGATTTTAGGCGAATTTCCGTAATTTCAAGGCCGGAGTTGGGGTTGAAGATGCAATCCGATTCAAAACAAAATGTTGCATTGGAATCAAGAAGCATTACAAGGCAACTTTTCCGCACTATTAGCAAATCCCGAATCGAAAAAAGTCCGAAACGACCCACCGGCACCTGTTACGTTAATACTTTGTTGATACTAAAAGTGAAAGAGCCTAACG
>NW_024393554.1:0-2379 GCF_016617805.1 Bactrocera tryoni
ACGGCTGTAAACATGTCCCGGAAGGACGGCCATTGTTCATAACCTCCATGAAATAACTATTTCCGTATCGCACGCTGGAACTTTGAGATGAATGCCTGAGTTTGCCTCTTGGGCTTGTAATTGTGGGAGCTCTACTCTACTGTGGGGAGTAGGTGCAATTGACTTTATAGGTTTTAATTGATCTGATATCATTGCTTTTGTATCTTAATACTGGTACCGAAAACTCTTTTCAATAAATAAGAGTTTTTATTTCCGAAAAATAACTAAAGAACGCGTTTATAATTTTTTATTTATCGCTTTTGTATTTACTTTCTTTTTCTTGCGGAATTACTCGTATGCCCTTGTATCAGCGCGCACTGAAACTGGGTCAATATCCTTTGTACATACGTGTGGACGCTATGTGCACATAGAATGTGTTAAACATTTTATGAGCAATTATGCTTGTTCTTGTTTGACAAGGAACGACAAGGAAAGGCTTAGAAATCGCCAAATTGGACTTTAAATTTACGTATTTATGTACAAAGGTAAGAAATGTGTGAAATATTTAATTTGTTCCACAAATGTTGTTTTATTTACCGCACCGTTTATTTATTTTCCTTATCTGTATTATATAATTGTATCCTACGTCTTTAGGTATACAAATATTGAAAGATATTCGGCAATATGTAAATATAATTCGCGAAAGCGCGAATGTGAAATAACATACATATAATATATGTATATATAAATTTGCTTTTTGTTGTGTATGTATAATCCATTTGCGGATATTTATATAGGTGTGTTTGTATTTGTTATTTTTTATGCTTTATTCTTCTTTCTGCCTTTGCTAACTTTTTAGGAATGCTTTGCTTACTTTCTGGATGTTGGCTATAAGAAGCGGGACTCGCAGAAATACGGTCGAACCGATAGCTGTTGATGTCGCAAACGAACTAAGAGGAGTCGATCTGTTCATCGGTCCTTCCTGGTTCCCGTTTGTCATGAATCGGATGGTGTGATTGGTGTTGGTGTACATGTGTGTAGGTGTCGGTGTGTAGTGCTTTCATGAGTAGTGTAGAATGTGGGTTGTAATGTGGTGAAGGTTGCGTGTTAGTGATGTAAGTTTGAGTCGATGTGGGGTGGTAATGTGGTGTGTGTGTTGAGGTCGGGGGAGGATGCTCATTTGTACACATGGTATTCTGTTTACTACGTTGATGACACACATGGCAATGTAGTAAACTCAAATACTAGCTTTGTTTCATAGGCATTAAATATTTCAAAAATTTATAAACAATAAATATGTATTTATGTGTTGTGAAGAACACAAGTACAATTATTTTAAATTCCTTAAAGTTAATCTATTTTTTTATCGCAAAAATGCAATTTGGTTAAAGTCTCTCTAAAATCCCACATAAAATGAGACATTTCCTACTTTTCCGGAAGAATAATTGTGAAAAATGTTTTGTTTTCCATTTCCTTAATTAATTTTTTAAGTAATTTTGACAGAAACTTTCGAAGAGCTTTTGTGTAAAAGCTTTAAACAAAGTTTCTTACCTTTTTTTTAGCTGTGTTTACACAAATACCACAACGAAACATCATAGTATTGTTACCAGCAACATACTACACTGCTCATATGGTATTTTGCTAGTATTTGGTGACACACATATGGTATTTTTACCATGTGTGGTATTGTTACTACATGTCTGTCACGGCTATAAATCTGAGTTAGTAGTATTGGCTGGCATCGGTAGCCTAAAATCCTTGATCGATTTATCCGATAGTAATTGCACTACTTTGTTCAATTCAAGTAATGCTTCGTCAAAGATGATTTGATCATATTGTACATCATCTCAGCTTAACTTTCGCCGTCTCTGAATCAGAATATCACTGGTCATATTTTCTTGAAATTTATTCCATAGGTTAACAGAATCAGCTGTTTAGTAAAGCCTGCGTTTGCACTCTAAACTGAAAAAATGTAATTATTAGACATCACATTAGAAAACATAAAACTAAAACGTTGCGTAATTTTAAAGACTTAAGCGTACAAAGAGGTATAGGGACAGAAAAATCGACTTTCTTTTATACTATGTATGTAATGATATTCATTACATTTTTTTTACATCAGATGATGTTGGCATCGCGGTTAAAACGAATAAAACTGAAAGCGTCTTAATATGTATACTCTTCCAACCTGTTACTACGGAATATTATAGTTGTGTTCACCTAACGGTTGTACGTATCACCTAAAACAAAGCGATATAGATATAGGGTTAAGCCCAAAAAACGCCGCAAAACAAACGGGCGTCAAGACATATTTTAAAACTTATTTTAAGCAATAAAGCCAAAAAAATAAGTGTTTTATTGGCAATGCAAAAGAAACATCAATATTTTCACTAAAATACT
>NW_024393555.1:0-1652 GCF_016617805.1 Bactrocera tryoni
TTATACTCTCGCAACAATGTTGCTAAAGAGAGTATTATAGTTTTGTTCACATAACGGTTGTTTGTAAGTCCTAAAACTAAAGAGTCAGATATAGGGTTATGTATACCAAAGTGATCAGGGTGACGAGTAGAGTTGAAATCCGGATGTCTGTCTGTCCGTCCGTCCGTCCGTCCGTGCAAGCTGTAACTTGAGTAAAATTGAGATATCATGATGAAACTTGGTACACGTATTTCCATAAGAAGGTTAGGTTCGAAGATGGGCAAAATCGGCCCACTGCCACGTCCACAAAATGGCGAAAACCGAAAACCTATAAAGTGTCATAACTAAGCCATAAATAAAGATATTAAAAGTGAAATTTGGCACAAAGGATCGCATTAGGGAGGGGGCATATGTGGACGTAATTTTTTTGGAAAAGTGGGCGTGGCCCCGCCCCCTACTAAGTTTTTTTATACATATCTCAGGAAACTACTATAGCTATGTCAACCAAATCCTCTACACAGTCGTTTTCTTCAGGCATTTCCATATACAGTTCAAAAATGGAAGAAATCGGATAATAACCACGCCCACCTCCCATACAAAGGTTATGTTCAGAAAATCACTACAAAAGTGCGTTAACCGACTAACAAAAACGTCAGAAACACTAAATTTTACGGAAGAAGTGGCAGAAGGAAGCTGCACCCAGGCTTTTTTAAAATTGAAAATGGGCGTGGCGCCGCCCATATGGACCAAGAACCATATCTCAGGAGCTACTAGACCGATTTCAATGAAATTCGGTATATAATATTTTCTTAACACCCCGATGACATGTACGAAATATGGGTGAAATCGGTTCACAACCACGCCTTCTTCCAATATAAAGCTATTTTGAATTCCATCTGATGCCTTCTCTGTATAATACGAGTATAAACATTAGGAACCAATGATGATAGCGGAATAAAACTTTACTAAAAAGCACGGTATTTGAAAAATATGTAAATGACGTATTATGAAATCTCGATTATCACTTTACCATGCGAGAGTATAAAATGTTCGGTGACACCCGAACTTAGCCGTTCCTTACTTGTTTTGAAGTTAGTTTCCTAATGCCACCACCATAAAAGCTTTCCCTCGAATTGATATAAAACTGGGGCAACCGATTGTCACAAGCTTTTTTTCAGGCGAGTTGTTCACCAGCAAAGGCAATCAGCTATAAGCAGGATCAGTGCCTGGTCTTGACTATAAGATGGAGGCATAAAAACCAAGCTTTCAGTTCTAACGATGTAAATGGCCTGTCGTGTTCCTTTTGGAACACAGTTTCTCTCCTATTCTCTAAAGCAAGTTACTTTGCTTCCTTCAAAGGTTCCAATTGTTGACAGCACAGGTCTGAAGGTTAAGAATTTGGGCGTAGCTCTCCTACCTCAGCTCATAGTAGATGATTCACCGCCAATACCAACAAACTTTTAACTAAACCTTCCTAACGGTCATTCTTAGCTCGACCAACGTGCGCACCAATTCACAACGATTCGACTACGTGAGTAACCAGCCCATTGGTTTTCGGAAAGTGCAAAAGAACAGCTGGTACGACGAGGAGTGCCGTGTCGCAGCGGAGATAAAACAGGCTGCCTACCTCGCAACGTAACGATCGACCACTATACGTGCGGGATGGGATAGAT
>NW_024393556.1:0-772 GCF_016617805.1 Bactrocera tryoni
GTGCTCCAATCGAGTCCAAATGTATGACCGACCCCCACTAACTTTGGACGGCCGATCCACCCATGCCAGTGGCTATGTTCTTTCTTTATTTTTATTTATTTATTTATAATAATATCTATTTTTTCTCTTAAGAAAATTATTTAGTCAGAACATATGTAAATGAAAAAAATTAATTTAAGTGAGTTATAGAAAAGAAATTAAAAAACATTATTGTTTGAAGTCTTTTTTACTTTCTCTAATGTCGTCGCCATAACAGCCTCTACATTCTCCGGTATAACCCGTTTGGAAACGATAGCTAGCAATTGGACATGTCGTTTCGATCCTTGTATGTGTGATGGAATTTTTGGATCATTAAACGGTGGATCATCTTGATTTAAATATTCTTTCAATGTCGCACAACATTGATAACAAGATATTTTCCGAATGCGCATAATATGAATTATCATTAATTACTTGATTGACAGTTTTGAGTAAGCGAGGTTCTAGAAATCGTGACCAACCAATGAGCTTGAAAAATAATGCACTGCTGTACACGACAGAGCTGTAATACTTGATATTGAAGTACATTGGCACATAACATTTAATTATAAATTCAACCAGAATTCTTAAATTTGCATCTGGATTTTCTGTTGTCACATATAATCGCAATAATCCAGCGGCCTTGGTGAGTCACCGAGAATGTACAATTTTCCCTGGTTTGATGTTAGCCAGATCCACCGGAACCACGCCGCTAGAAATTGCATGGGCCATTTCGTATAAGTACTTCGAATCG
>NW_024393557.1:0-2037 GCF_016617805.1 Bactrocera tryoni
TCTGATGATAGAGTATTGTCTGGTGTAGTTTCCTCGCATTTCGGTCTTCTAAATATTTATGAGATAAGAAATAACCACCACTAATGTCCATAATGTAACCATGTAGACATGACTTCGACATCATAACCAAAATACGTTTCCTACCTGATATGTTTGGTCAGTGCTTCTCTATGCTATGCTAGATAGGAGAATCCCAAAAATACCAAGACAGATTTACAAACAGTGAAGTTTTGAGAAGAGCGAACCGCAATAGAGATACTTGTTAAAAACTATAAAACAAAGCAGCCTACCTAGGACATATTATGATGCATTCTAAGTATGAGCTTCTACAAATAATTATCCAAGGAAAAATTGAAGAAAAATGGGGTATTGGCCGTAAAAAACTTTCGAGGTTTCGAAACATTCAACAATGGACAGGAATTCAGAACGTTGGCAACCTTATAGATGTGGCGAGAGATAGAGAGAAATGAACAATACAATAGATCTATTTAACATGTAAATATGACATTATAGTTATTATTAATCTTATTAATATTATATACTATATATTATTAAAAGATCACCAATATTCGAATACGAATTAACAAATAAAGAAGAGAATTTCCATAGAAGCGGAGATAGCTCTCCACTACAGACTTTCTTGGTCATTTTAGCGTCATTTCATTCTGCTCTTATCCGTCCAGAGGACAAAAGGCTTATATATCAGGATCACCCATAGACTGGATACTTTTCAGAATAGAATCAGCAGAGCGGGAATGCTTTGAAAGCGTATTCCTTATAATAAAAAGCCCTTTCTATATTAAATACCGGTGTATGGAGTGCAGTATCTACGGATCTGCCCTTCATTTAAGTATTAGATTTCCGACAAGTCTGATAAGACTTTGCTTTTAAGGTTACTAGCGCCGAGTAGACGCCATTGTTTCGCCGCATCGAATAACAACCTACGATTACAATGTCACGGCGCAAGGCAACAACACGCTTACAACAAATTAGACAGGAAGTGATTTTTTATCGGTAAACAGCACACAAAAGCCCCGACATGCACATGTGGTTTCAAGTGTTTATATGTGATATACTATAACTAACAAATTAGGTGTGCAGCGGGTGTTATAACAGGGTCCCCTTTTTTCAAAAAATATTATAAATGTTCGCAGATAAACAGTTCCGCTGCTGTTATTGTAGTGCCATAAAATACTCACCAACTCCTTTTGGAGAACATTATGTGGTCCAGTTCTGGTTATGTTAACCCGCTTGTTTTGGCAACGGTGGCGTTTTGTATACGGTGAAAAAAGTGCTCGAAAGTCGTAGAGATTATTAAGTTTTTCTTTCCAGCTTTCTTCTTGATTATACGATTTTTGTCTAAACTATTATCTTCTTTTCAAAAATTGGATTGACTTTGATAATCCAAAAGCAAGAAGAAACATTAACATCGGTTGCACCAAAACCATAGCACCCTTAATACATACAAAAGATCCCATTCCCCAGTCTGTTTGTGTGGGAGCTACATATGTATATTATATAATAATAAGTATATTAACCTATAACCAACAATTCGATCTGAACAATTTGTTCGCAGATTACAGCGTAGCTTTGGAAAATAATTCATGCCAAATTTTCTGAAGATATCTCGTGAAGTGAAAAAGCTTTCCATACAAACACTTGATATCTATCGATCAGCTTATTTGGCAGCTTCTTAGGAGAAACGAACGTATGCAAAATGTTATATTGATAACTTGGAAACTCAGGGATAAACGCGCGCCAATCGTTCTGCCTTCCAGCGGTTTGGCGCCAAATGGAGATTGCAAGTATAGCCAGGTCCTTCTCCATCTAGTCTTTTCAACGAAAGAAAGGTCTTCCTTTTCCTCTGTTTCCACTGGCGGGTACGGCGTCCAATACTTTCAGAGCTTTACATACATTCGGACGACATGTCCCAGCCAGCGTAGCATATGTCCCTTATTCGCTTAACTTTGTCAATGTCTTATATTTGCCTTTCGCCGTTGCCAATAACATAACCCTTCCACAGAAACCTTCTCTAGA
>NW_024393558.1:0-2433 GCF_016617805.1 Bactrocera tryoni
AAATACACTGTCGTTATGGCTATACGACAACTCTATGACAACTCCAATAACATCAAAACGGCTAATTTAAATAAATATGTAAAGTTCATATTTTTACGCATCTTGATATCGATTGCATAATATGTATGTACCAAAAAATCAATTTTACATCTTAATTTAAGATTGTAAAATTGTTCCAAATACACTGTCGCTATTGCTATAGGGCAACTCTATGACAACTCCCATAACTTCAAAAAGGGTAATTAGCAAAAATATGTAAAGTTCATATTTTTACGCATCTTGATATCGATTGCATAATATGTATGTACCAAAAAATCAATTTTACATCTTAATTTAAGATTGTAAAATTGTTCCAAATACACTGTCGCTATTGCTATAGGGCAACTCTATGACAACTCCCATAACTTCAAAAAGGGTAATTAGCAAAAATATGTAAAGTTCATATTTTTACGCATCTTGATATCGATTGCATAATATGTATGTACCAAAAAATCAATTTTACATCTTAATTTAAGATTGTAAAATTGTTCCAAATACACTGTCGCTATTGCTATAGAACAACTCTATGACAACTCCAATAACATCAAAACGGCTAATTTGCATAAATATGTAAAGTTCATATTTTTACGCATCTTGATATCGATTGCATAATATGTATGTACCAAAAAATCAATTTTACATCTTAATTTAAGATTGTAAAATTGTTCCAAATACACTGTCGCTATTGCTATAGAACAACTCTATGACAACTCCAATAAAATCAAAACGGCTAATTTGCATAAATATGTAAAGTTCATATTTTTACGCTACCTGATATCGATTGCATATTGTGTATGTATCAAAAAATCGATTCTACACCTTAATTTAAGATTGTAAAATTGTTCCAAATACACTGTCGTTATTGCTATAGAACAACTCCATGACAACTCCAATAACATCAAAACGGCTAATTTGCATAACAATGTAAAGTTCATATTTTTACGCATCTTGATATCGATTGCATAACATGTATGTACCAAAAAATCAATTTTACATCTTAATTTAAGATTGTAAAATTGTTCCAAATACACTGTCGCTATTGCTATAGAACAACTCTATGACAACTCCAATAACATCAAAACGGCTAATTTGCATAAATATGTAAAGTTCATATTTTTACGCATCTTGATATCGATTGCATAACATGTATGTACCAAAAAATCAATTTTACATCTTAATTTAAGATTGTAAAATTGTTTCAAATACACTGTAGCTATTGCTATAGAACAACTCTATGACAACTCCAATAACATCAAAACGGCTAATTTGCATAAATATGTAAAGTTCATATTTTTACGCATCTTGATATCGATTGCATAACATGTATGTACCAAAAAATCAATTTTACATCTTAATTTAAGATTGTAAAATTGTTCCAAATACACTGTAGCTATTGCTATAGGGCAACTCTATGACAACTCCCATAACTTCAAAAAGGGTAATTAGCATAAATATGTAAAGTTCATATTTTTACGCAT
Source organism: Bactrocera tryoni (assembly GCF_016617805.1). Classification (NCBI taxonomy): domain Eukaryota; kingdom Metazoa; phylum Arthropoda; class Insecta; order Diptera; family Tephritidae; genus Bactrocera; species Bactrocera tryoni. Next base: position 1,518 of record NW_024393558.1, read on the forward strand.
CTTGATATCGATTGCATAATATGTATGTACCAAAAAATCAATTTTACATCTTAATTTAAGATTGTAAAATTGTTCCAAATACACTGTAGCTATTGCTATAGGGCAACTCTATGACAACTCCCATAACTTCAAAAAGGGTAATTAGCATAAATATGTAAAGTTCATATTTTTACGCATCTTGATATCGATTGCATAATATGTATGTACCAAAAAATCAATTTTACATCTTAATTTAAGATTGTAAAATTGTTCCAAATACACTGTCGCTATTGCTATAGAACAACTCTATGACAACTCCAATAACATCAAAACGGCTAGTTAGCATAAATATGTAAAGTTCATATTTTTACGCAACTTGATATCGATTGCTTAATGTGTATGTATCGAAAAATCGATTCTACACCTTAATTTAAGATTGCAAAGTTGTTCCAAATACACTGTCGCTATTGCTCTAGAACAACTCTATGACAACTCCAATTAAAATCAAAACGGCTAATTTGCATAAATATGTAAAGTTCATATTTTTACGCATCTTGATATCGATTGCATAATATGTATGTACCAAAAAATCAATTTTACATCTTAATTTAAGATTGTAAAATTGTTCCAAATACACTGTCGCTATTGCTATAGAACAACTCTATGACAACTCCAATAACATCAAAACGGCTAGTTAGCATAAATATGTAAAGTTCATATTTTTACGCAACTTGATATCGATTGCTTAATGTGTATGTATCGAAAAATCGATTCTACACCTTAATTTAAGATTGCAAAGTTGTTCCAAATACACTGTCGCTATTGCTCTAGAACAACTCTATGACAACTCCAATTAAAATCAAAACGGCTAATTTGCATAAATATGTAAAGTTCATATTTTTACGCATCTTGATATCGATTGCATAATATGTATGTA
>NW_024393559.1:0-1023 GCF_016617805.1 Bactrocera tryoni
TTCATCGACATTTTCAACGATAGGTCGACCAGTGCGAGGTGCGAAATTACCAGAACGGAAGCGAGCGAGCCATTGTTGTGTTACATGAACTGATACAGCATCCATCGTCTTCGTAAACTTCACAAATTTCATTGGTGGGTTGCGTGGCATTCTTCCCTTTTTTATACAAAAATTTCAAAGTACAGCGAATTTCTTCATTATTTTCACTCATTTTTGAAAAGCTGTAATTTTTTTTCGACATCCCCGAATTTAACTATTTTTTTGGTTATATGAAGCTTAAGGGGGTATTCTGGTCTAGGATTTTGAAAAAATCGATTTTTTTTGCATATTTTGAAAGTTTAGATTTTCAAAAATATGACCTTGGAAGGATTTTTCAAAATTCGACTTATTTTCGGAGATAAAGCCGATTTTGCCGTCCGTGTTCACTAGAATTTTCTCCTAAACTTTAAACGCGTTTTTCTCGAAACTACTTTTTTTGAGGTAGTTGACATGATATCTCAAGTTCTACTGAACCGATTCCTTTGAAATTTGGTATATATCTTCTTTATACAACGCTCTATCGTGTCTGCCATGGATTTCCAAAAATTTTGATATGAAGTATTTTTAAAAAATTCGAAAAGGTCGAAAAAATCGGGTCGAAACAATTTTTTTTTTTCAAGTCGACGCCATTTTGCTATTTTTTTTTTTTTTGTGTTTGGAAATAGTCAACCCGATAACGACATACTTACTAATGAATAATCTTCTTTTTTTTTTGTGTTTTAGGTCGCTACAAGGGTTGAAATCGCGTCAACCAAGACGCACCATTGTTTTTTGAAGCCCCAACTCCACCGGCCCGTATCTCGACGAATTTTGGTTTTTTTTCTTACAATTTTATTTAATTTATTAGGTACTAAATTGTCAATAAAAAAAACATATAAAAAAATGGAAAGTAAAGATGTTTTTCGTTTATTTTTTATCTTAGTTTGAAAAATGCCTAAAATTCATGCGTCTAGACCAGAATACCCCCTTAAAATCGCACCTTTC
>NW_024393560.1:0-3116 GCF_016617805.1 Bactrocera tryoni
GTAGGTGGGTCAAATAAATAGCATCGGTTAGATAATTTAAGGTTCTTTTAGAAAAGCCCTCAACCTGTTTTCTATCCCTGCCAGGAGCGAGGCAATGGTGCTCACAAACAAATGTAGTGTTTTGAGAAAAATCACATTTTTATTTCAACTTTATAATCGCCCTAGCGTCTAAAGTATTCGACGTAGGTGGGTCAAATAAATAGCATCGGTTAGATAATTTAAGGAGCTTTTAGAAAAGCCCTCAACTTATTCTCTATCCCGAACAGGAGCCTGGCAATAGTGTTCACAAACAAATGTAGTGTTTTGAGAAAAATCACATGTTTGTTTCAACTTTGTAAACGCTCTAGCGGCTAAAGTATTCGATGTAGGTGGGTCAAATAAATAGCATCGGTTAGATAATTTAAGGAGCTTTTAGAAAAGCCCTCAACTCATTCTCTATTTCTACCAGGAGCGCGGCAATAGTGTTCTTAAACAAATGTAGTGTTTTGAGAAAAATCACATGTTTGTTTCAACTTTGTAAACGCTCTAGCGGCTAAAGTATTCGACGTAGGTGGGTCAAATGAATAGCATCGGTTAGATAATTTAAAGATCTTTTATAAAAGCTCTCAACCTATTTTCTATCCCTACCAGGAGCGAGGCAATAGTGTTCACAAACAAATGTAGTGTTTTGAGAAAAATCACATGTTTGTTTCAACTTTGTAAACGCTCTAGCGGCTAAAGTATTCGACGTAGGTGGGTCAAATAAACAGCATCGGTTAGATAATTTAAGGAGCTTTTAGAAAAGCCCTCAACTTATTCTCTATCCCGAACAGGAGCCTGGCAATAGTGTTCACAAACAAATGTAGTGTTTTGAGAAAAATCACATGTTTGTTTCAACTTTGTAAACGCTCTAGCGGCTAAAGTATTCGATGTAGGTGGGTCAAATAAACAGCATCGGTTAGATAATTTAAGGAGCTTTTAGAAAAGCTCTCAACCTATTTTGTATCCCTACCAGGAGCCTTGCAATAGTGTTCACAAACAAATGTAGTGTTTTGAGAAAAATCACATGTTTGTTTCAACTTTGTAAACGCTCTAGCGGCTAAAGTATTCGACGTAGGTGGGTCAAATAAATAGCATCGGTTATATAATTTAAGGAGCTTTTAGAAAAGTCCTCAACTCATTCTCTATCCCTACCAGGAGCGCGGCAATAGTGTTCGCAAACAAATGTAGTGTTTTGAGAAAAATCACATGTTTGTTTCAACTTTGTAAACGCTCTAGCGGCTAAAGTATTCGACGTAGGTGGGTCAAATAAATAGCATCGGTTAGATAATTTAAGGAGCTTTTAGAAAAGCCCTCAACCTGTTTTCTATCCCTACCAGGAGCCTGGCAATAGTGTTCACAAACAAATGAAGTGTTTTGAGAAAAATCACATGTTTGTTTCAACTTTGTAAACGCTCTAGCGGCTAAAGTATTCGATGTAGGTGGGTCAAATAAACAGCATCGGTTAGATAATTTAGAGAGCTTTTAGAAAAGCCCTCAACTCATTTTCTATCCCTACCAGGAGCCTGGCAATAGTGTTCACAAACAAATGAAGTGTTTTGAGAAAAATCACATGTTTGTTTCAACTTTGTAAACGCTCTAGCGGCTAAAGTATTCCACGTAGGCAGATCAAATAAATAGTATCGGTTAGATAATTTAAGGATCTTTTAGAAAAGCCCTCAACCTGTTTTCTATCCCTACCAGGAGCGAGGCAGTAGTTCTCACAAACAAATGAAGTGTTTTGAGAAAAATCACATGTTTGTTTCAACTTTGTAAACGCTCTAGCGGCTAAAGTATTCCACGTAGGCAGATCAAATAAATAGTATCGGTTAGATAATTTAAGGATCTTTTAGAAAAGCCCTCAACCTGTTTTCTATCCCTACCAGGAGCGAGGCAGTAGTTCTCACAAACAAATGAAGTGTTTTGAGAAAAATCACATGTTTGTTTCAACTTTGTAAACGCTCTAGCGGCTAAAGTATTCGATGTAGGTGGGTCAAATAAATAGCATCGGTTAGATAATTCAAGAATCTTTTAGAAAAGCCCTCAACCTATGTTTTCTATCCCTACCAGGAGCTGGCAATAGTGTTCACAAACAAATGTAGTGTTTTGAGAAAATCACATGTTTGTTTCAACTTTTGTAAAACGCCCTAGCGGCTAAAGTATTCGACGTAGGTGGTCAAATAAATAGCATCGGTTAGATAATTTAGGATCTTTAGAAAAGCCTCAACTCATTTTTCTATCCCTACCAGGAGCGAGGCAATAGTGTTCACAAACAAATGTAGTGTTTTGAGAAAAATCATATTTTTCTTTCAACTTTGTAAACGCTCTAGCGGCTAAATTATTCGACGTAGGTGGGTCAAATAAATAGCATCGGTTAGATAATTTAAGGAGCTTTTAGTAAAGCTCTCAACCTATTTTCTATCCCTACCAGGAGCCTGGCAATAGTGTTCACAAACAAATGTAGTGTTTTGAGAAAAATCACATGTTTGTTTCAACTTTGTAAACGCTCTAGCGGCTAAAGTATTCGATGTAGGTGGGTCAAATAAACAGCATCGGTTAGATAGCTTAAGGAGCTTTTAGAAAAGCCCTCAACCCATTTTCTATCCCTACCAGGAGCGAGGCAATAGTGTTCACAAACAAATGTAGTGTTTTGAGAAAAATCACATGTTTGTTTCAACTTTGTAAACGCTCTAGCGGCTAAAGTATTCGATGTAGGTGGGTCAAATAAACAGCATCGGTTAGATAGCTTAAGGAGCTTTTAGAAAAGCCCTCAACCCATTTTCTATCCCTACCAGGAGCCTGGCAATAGTGCTCACAAGCAAATGTAGTGTTTTGAGAAAAATCACATGTTTGTTTCAACTTTGTAAACGCTCTAGCGGCTAAAGTATTCGACGTAGGTGGGTCAAATAAATAGCATCGGTTAGATAATTTAAGGAGCTTTTAGAAAAGCCCTCAACCTATTTTCTATCCCTACCAGGAGCGTGGCAATAGTGTTCACAAACAAATGTAGTGTTTTGAGAAAAATCACATGTTTGTTTCAACTTTGTAAACGCTCTAGCGGCTAAAGTATTCGACGTAGGTGGGTCAAATAAATAGCA
>NW_024393561.1:0-672 GCF_016617805.1 Bactrocera tryoni
TCTGCTAAGGATGGCAGGACTGCCCTTAGCTAATATGCTAACAAAGAATTTGACTCAAATTTGTATTTCTAATAAAATTTCGTGAGCAGAATCATCGTGAATGTTAGAAAAGGCTTACAGTGATTCATTTTTGTCAAAAACACAAGCCCACGGATGGTACTAAGTCTTCAAGACGACCACCTTTTTCAACTGATAGAAAATATGAAAAAAAGAGTAGGATAGGGTTTTTGGAAATCGTCAGACAAATTTTAAAGAGATGACAAGAGCTCAAATCTCTCGAGTTCGTTCCGAATAATTTTTGGTGCTTGCTCGACTCGTCCCGATAAAGCTGAATTTTTTTCAAAAAGAGTACCGTAAACAGGTCTCTTTGGACATGCTTGATCGTGCGAATTCCGATCCCACATTCATGGAGAGCATTATAACTGCCGATGAGACATGGGTTTATGAGTTTGACATGCAAACAAGTCAACAATCATCGGAATGGAGGAAAAAAACGAGCCGAAACCAAAAAAACCACGCCAAAGCCGCTCAAAAATCAAGGTGAAGTTTGTTTCATCATGAAATTGTTCCGGACGGACAGACGTTCAATAAGGAAATTTATTTAATCATTGGAATTCTAGAAGAACAATTCATGGATTTTACAGGATGATAATGCACCATTGCATCGAGCCA
>NW_024393562.1:0-2496 GCF_016617805.1 Bactrocera tryoni
CGTTCAGTTACGTATTGCTGAGTGAAATAAATTGCATTGGTTAGATAAATCGAAGAGCTTCCAGGAAAACTAGCGCTCGTCCCCTAAGCGTCAGCAGGGTCGTGGCAATAGTGTTCACAAAAAAAAAGTAGTTGTTTGGGAAAAATCACATTTTTTTAACATTGTAAACGCTCTAGCGGCTAAAGTATTCGACCTAGGCGAGTGAAATAAATTGCATTGGTCAGATAAATCGAAGAGCTTCCAGGAAAAGTAGCGCTCGTCCCCTAAGCGTCACCAGGGGCGTGGCAATAGTGTTCACAAGAAAATGTAGTTGTTTGGGAAAAATCACATTTTTTTTAACTTTGTAAACGCTCTAGCGGCTAAAGTATTTGACCTAGGTTGGTCAAATAAATTGCATTACTTAGCGAGATCGACGAGCTTCCAGGAAAACTAGCGCTCGTCCCCTAAGCGTCACCAGGGGCGTGGCAATAGTGTTCACAAGAAAAAGTAGTTGTTTGGGAAAAATCACATTTTTTAACTTTGTAAACGCTCTAGCGGCTAAAGTATTCGACCTAGGCGAGTGAAATAAATTGCATTGGTCAGATAAATCGAAGAGCTTCCAGGAAAAGTAGCGCTCGTCCCCTAAGCGTCACCAGGGGCGTATGTATAGTGTTCACAAGAAAATGTAGTTGTTTGGGAAAAATCACATTTTTTTAACTTTGTAAACGCTCTAGCGGCTAAAGTATTCGACCTAGGCGAGTGAAATAAATTGCATTGGTTAGATAAATCGAAGAGCTTCCAGGAAAACTAGCGCTCGTCCCCTAAGCGTCACCAGGGGCGTGGCAATAGTGTTCACAAAAAATGTAGTTTTTTCAGAAAAATCACATTTTTTTTAACTTTGTAAACGTTCTAGCGGCTAAACTATTTGACCTAGGTTTGCCGAATAAATTGCATTAATTAGCGAGATCGAAGAGCTTCCAGGAAAACTAGCGCTCGTCCCCTAAGCGTCACCAGGGGCGTGGGTATAGTGTTCACAAGAAAATGTAGTTGTTTGGGAAAAATCACATTTTTTTTTACTTTGTAAACGCTCTAGCGGCTAAAGTAATTGACCCAGGTGGGTCAAATAAATTGCATTAGTGAGCGAGATCGAAGAGCTTCCAGGAAAACTAGCGCTCGTCCCCTAAGCGTCACCAGGGGCGTGGCAATAGTGTTCACAAGAAAAAGTAGTTGTTTGGGAAAAATCACATTTTTTTAACTTTGTAAACGCTCTAGCGGCTAAAGTATTTGACCTAGGCGAGTGAAATAAATTGCATTGGTTAGATAAATCGAAGGGTTTCCAGGAAAACTAGCGCTCGTTCCCTAAGCGTCACCAGGGGCGTGGGTATAGTGTTCACAAGAAAATGTAGTTGTTTGGGAAAAATCACATTTTTTTTAACTTTGTAAACACTCTTGCGGCTAAAGTATTTGACCTAGGTGAGTCAAGTAAATTGCGTTTGTTAGATAAATCGAAGAGCTTCCAGGAAAACTAGCGCTCGTCCCCTAAGCGTCACCAGGGGCGTGGCAATAGTGTTCACAAGAAAAAGTAGTTGTTTGGGAAAAATCACATTTTTTTAACTTTGTAAACGCTCTAGCGGCTAAAGTATTTGACCTAGGCGAGTGAAATAAATTGCATTGGTTAGATAAATCGAAGAGTTTCCAGGAAAACTAGCGCTCGTCCCCTAAGCGTCACCAGGGGCGTGGCAATAGTGTTCACAAAAAATGTAGTTTTTTCAGAAAAATCACATTTTTTTTAACTTTGTAAACGCTCTAGCGGCTAAAGTATTTGACCTAGGCGAGTGAAATAAATTGCATTGGTTAGATAAATCGAAGAGCTTCCAGGAAAACTAGCGCTTGCCCCCTAAACTTTACCAGGGTCGTGGCAATAGTGTTCACAATAAATGTAGTTTTTTCAGAAAAATCACATTTTTTTTAACTTTGTAAACGCTCTAGCGGCTAAAGTATTTGACCTAGATAAATCGAAGAGCTTTCAAGAAAACTAGCACTTGCCGCCTAAACTTTACCAGAGTCGTGGCAATAGTGTTCACAAAAAATGTAGTTTTTTCAGAAAAATCACATTTTTTTTAACTTTGTAAACGCTCTAGCGGCTAAAGTATTTGACCTAGGTTGGTCAAATAAATTGCATTACTTAGCGAGATCGAAGAGCTTCCAGGAAAACTAGCGCTCGTCCCCTAAGCGTCACCAGGGGCGTGGCTATAGTGTTCACAAGAAAATGTAGTTGTTTGGGAAAAATCACATTTTTTTTTACCTTGTAAACGCTCTAGCGGCTAAAGTATTTGACCTAGGCGAGTGAAATAAATTGCATTGGTTAGATAAATCGAAGAGCTTCCAGGAAAACTAGCGCTCGTCCCCTAAGCGTCACCAGGGGCGTGGCAATAGTGTTCACAGAAAAAATGTAGTTTTTTCAGAAAAATCACATTTTTTTAACTTTGTAAACGCTCTGGCGGCTAAAGCTATCCA
>NW_024393563.1:0-560 GCF_016617805.1 Bactrocera tryoni
AATATTTGAATGTTTGTATGTATGTATATATTTTATAAGTAAGATTTGCGTGAGTGCATATGTAAATATGTATGTTTGTATTGTTTCTCGCATTGGAAATTTTGCTTTTTATGCCTTTTGCTTACCAATTTTATGCAATCCTGCTTACTGTTTGAAGAAACAGAAGGGTTAATGCTGGGAAGATTTGTAAGTAAATACTTGAATATAATTTGTTTGTTCTCTGTTGTAGTGGGTGTGTTTGTATACACAAAGATATATGGATGATATATTTTTCAACTGTATTTTGTTCCCGTTTAGAAATTGATCAAACGGATTATATACATAGGTTTTATATTTGATAAAACCGTATGATATCATACATATTTACATATGTTCATAAAAAATGGAAATGACTTGCTTTGTCTCGCCTTAAGGGAATTTTGGGAGAATACAGTACATATATTTATGCCCCTATTGCGGTTTTCAACCCGACTTGGTCGAATTGAAGTTAAGGTAACTCAACTTCAGATCAACCAAACTCTTTTTCGGTATTGCGAACTTCAACTAAGTTCAGTCGAAGT
>NW_024393564.1:0-1669 GCF_016617805.1 Bactrocera tryoni
AAAAATTAAAAAAAAGTGTGAATCGATTTAATATTTTTTTTTTTTGTGATATTATGTGATATCAATAAAAGTCTTTCGCAAAACACAATATATGGTATATGGGTTAGAACAGGTTGATGCACAGGGAGCCAAAAACCGAAAATCCTCAGGTTTGGCAGAAAATGTTCTATTGATGATTCAGAAACAATCCTTGCCTAAGAGACTAAGAGTCTAAAACCAGTTTCTGAGCCAGCGATTTTTAAGCTGCTAAATTTTTTAGGAAAACATACAACTATTGTTCCGTCAGTTTTTAAGATATACGAATGAAATTTAATACATACCACTGTGTGCAAAAAACAGTAAGATACTTTGTTCATAATTTTAAAATTCCTAATTTATTCTTCAAAATCTATATCGTCACCATTAAAAGTAATCCCCCTTGGCAATAATACACTTGTGCAAATGAATAGCGTTCAATGCGCATAGTGACTCAGGTTTAATGTCTTCTATTGACTAAAAACAGTTTCCCCGGAGCGGCCATTTGAGTTTGCTGAATAGCCAGAAGTCACAAGCAGCTAAATCAGACGAATACGGTGGTTGTGGCACGATAGTGGTTAAAAATTCGGCGAAAAACTTACGAAGAATCAATGCAGTAAGCGACGGTGCATTATCGTGGCGCAAAAACCAAAAGTTGTCAGCCCATAAATCAGGTCCCTTTTTACGAATAGCTTCGCGCAAAACATTCAAATAGTATTACTAGTTGACAGTAGTTTGGCCAGTCGAAAGGAATTCCCGGAGCGCACCATACCTTGATATTCGAAGAAAACTGTCAACATAACCATCGATTTTGACCTGCTTTTGACGTGTTTTTCGGCTTGGGCTCACGTTTACCACGATATTCGTCCGATTTATCGTCTATTTTCGGATCGTAAGCATATGTAGATCCAAGATTCAAAGCCGGTAATAATACCTTTCATGACATCTTGGTAGTCGGAAAGCATTGTCTCACAGACGTGAACGCAACACGATTTTTTCGAAAAAAATGTAAGCACCTATCGTGCTTTCACTTTATTAGACCCAAATGATCCATCAAAATGGTTTTCATTGTTCCTTCCGATATTGCAACGATGTCAGTAAGATCTCTTAGCTCAAATAATTGTCGATTCTTAAGCACCAGATTTTTTACTTTTTGATCGTATGTGTTCATCATCAGTTGACGTTGATGGGCGTACTGGACGTGGTTCGTCGTCAAAGCGTTTTCGACCTTCTTTGAATAAATTGCGCTGATCAAAAACACTTGCTCGTGACAAACAATTCTCACCGAAGGCCTTTTCAACATTCGTTTTAGTACCAGAAATTTCATTCCGCACACAAAATTTAAGGGAACTTCTTTATTGAATAATTTCACTCATCACTTAAAAAAACTGCGTCGACTGCAATTTTTCATACTTCAGCAAGACAACCGTATTCTGAACTTTAATCAATAATTTGATGAGACATTTGGTATTTGGTATAGGTGTCACTGACAGTCATACCAACCCAGAAAAGAGTTTTTCGACAAATGGGTTTTTTGGCCGAAATTTTTGATGAAAAAATCTTACTATTTTTTGCCCATAGTTAAAAATAAATGTTTTATTAAAACAAAAGAAACAATAAAAACATTGTCAATTTAAAATAAACCTTCAATGCC
>NW_024393565.1:0-3700 GCF_016617805.1 Bactrocera tryoni
TTGTTTAATGTGTGTGTACTAAAAAATCGATTCTACACCTTAATATAAGATTGTGAAATTGATCCAAATACACTGTCGTTATGGCTATACGACAACTCTATGAAAGCTCCAATAACATCAAAACGGCTAGTTAGCATAAATATGTAAAGTTCGTATTTTGACGCAACTTGATATCGATTGCTTAATGTGTATGTATCAAAAAATCGATTCTACAGCGTAACTTAAGATTGTGAAATTGCTACAAATATACTGTCGCTATGGCTATACGACAACTCTATGACAACTCCAATAACATCAAAACGGCGAGTTACAATAAATATGTAAAGTTCATATTTTTACGCAACTTGTTATCGATTGCATAATGTGTGTGTATTAAAAAATCATTTCTACACCTAAATTTAGGATTGTTAAATTGTTCCAAATATACTGTCGTTGTGGCTGTACGACAACTCTATGACAATTCCAATAACATCAAAATGGCTAGTTAGCATAAATATGTAAAGTTCATATTGTTACGCAACTTGATATCGATTGCTTAATGTGCGTGTACCAAAAATTCGATTCTACACCTTAATATAAGATTTCGAAATTGCTCCAAATACACTGTCGTTATGGCTATACGACAACTCTATGAAAGCTCCAATAACATCAAAACGGCTAGTTAGCTTAAATATGTAAAGTTCATATTTTTACGCAACTTGATATCGATTGCTTAATGTGTGTGTACCAAAAAATCTGTTCTACACCTTAATATAAGATTGTGAAATTGCTCCAAATACACTGTCGCTATTGCTATACGACAACTCTATGACAACTCCAATAACATCAAAACAGCGAGTTAGCATAAATATGTAAAGTTCATATTTTAACGCAACTTGATATCGATTGCTTAATGTGTATGTACCAAAAAATCGGTTCTACAACTTTATATAAGATTGTGAAATTTCTCCAAATACACTGTCGCTATGGCTATACGACAACTCTATGAAAGCTCCAATAACATCAAAACGGCAAAATAGCATAAATATGTAAAGTTCATATTTTTACGCAACCTGATATCGATTGCATAATGTGTATGTTCCAAAAAATCAATACTACACCTTAATTAAGGATTGCTAAATTGTTCCAAATACATTGTCGCTATTTCTATACGACAACTCTAATAACATCAAAACGGCGAGTTAGCATAAATATGTAAAGTTCATATTTTTACGCAACTCGATATCGATTGCTTAATCTGCGTGTACCAGAAAGTCGATTCTACACCTTAATATAAGCTTGTGAAGTTGTTCCATATACACTGTCGCTATTGCTGTAGGACAACTCTATGACAACTCCAATAATATCAAAACGGCTAGTTAGCTTAAATATGTAAAGTTCATATCTTTACGCAACTTGGTATCGATTGCTTAATGTGTATGTACTAAAAAATCGGTTCTACACCTTTATATAAGATTGTGAAATTTCTCCAAATACACTGTCGCTATGGCTATACGACAACTCTATGAAAGCTCCAATAACATCAAAACGGCAAAATAGCATAAATATATAAAGTTCATATTTTTACGCAACCTGATATCGATTGCATAATGTGTATGTTCCAAAAAATCAATTCTACACCTTAATTAAGGATTGTTAAATTGTTCCAAATATACTGTCGTTGTGGCTATACGACAACTCTATGACAACTCCATTAACATCAAAAGGGTTAGCTAGCATAAATAAGTAAAGTTCATATTTATACGCATTTTGATATCGATTGCTTAATGCGTATGTATCAAAAATTCGATTCTACACCTTAACATAAGCTTGTGAAGTTGTTCCATATACACTGTCGCTATTGCTGTAGGACCACTCCATTAACATCAAAAGGTCTAGCTAGCATAAATATGTAAAGTTCATATTTTTACGCAACCTGATATCGATTGCTTAATGTGTGTGTACCAGAAATTCGATTCTACACCTAAATATAAGCTTGTGAAGTTGTTCCATATACGCTGTCGCTTTTGTTGTAGGACAACTCTATGACAACTCCAATAACATCAAAACGGCTAAACAGCATAAATATGTAAAGTTTATATTTTTACGCAACTTGATATCGATTGCTTAATGTGTATGTATCAAAAATCGATTCTACACCTTAATATAAGCTTGTGAAGTTGTTCCATATACACTGTCGCTATTGCTATAGGACAACTCTATGACAACTCCAATAACATCAAAACGGCTAAATAGCATAAATATGTAAAGTTCATATTTTTACGCAACTTGATATCGATTGCATAATGTGTGTGTATTAAAAAATCATTTCTACACCTTAATTTAATATTGTTAAATTGTTCCAAATATACTGTCGCTGTGGCTATACGACAACTCTATGACAATTCCAATAACATCAAAATGGCTAGTTAGCATAAATATGTAAAGTTCATATTCTTACGCAACTTGATATCGATTGCTTAATGTGCGTGTACCAAAAATTCGATTCTACACCTTAATATAAGATTTCGAAATTGCTCCAAATACACTGTCGTTATGGCTATACGACAACTCTATGAAAGCTCCAATAACATCAAAACGGCTAGTTAGCTTAAATATGTAAAGTTCATATTTTTACGCAACCTGATATCGATTGCATAATGTGTATGTACCAAAAAATTAATTCTACACCTTATTTTAGGATTGCTAAATTGTTCCATATACACTATCGCTATTGCTATAGGACAACTCTATGACAACTCCAATAACATCAAAACGGCTAGTTAGCTTAAATATGTAAAGTTCATATTTTTACGCAACTTGATATCGATTGCTTAATGTGTGTGTACTAAAAAATCGATTCTACACCTTAATATAAGCTTGTGAAGTTGTTCCATATACACTGTCGCTATTTCTGTAGGACAACTCTATGACAACTCCAACAACATAAAAACGGGTAATTAGGAAAAATATATACAGTTCATATCTTTACGGAACTTTATAATGATTGCTTAATGTGTATGTATCAAAAAATCGATTCTACAGCGTAACTTAAGATTGTGAAATTGCTACAAATATACTGTCGCTATGGCTATACGACAACTCTATGAAAACTCCAATAACATCAAAACGGCGAGTTACAATAAATATGTAAAGTTCATATTTTTACGCAACTTGATATCGATTGCTTAATGTGTGTGTACCAAAAAATCGATTCTACACCTTAATATAAGATTTCGAAATTGCTCCAAATACACTGTCGTTATGGCTATACGACAACTCTATGAAAGCTCCAATAACATCAAAACGGCTAGTTAGCTTAAATATGTAAAGTTCATATTTTTACGCAACTTGATATCGATTGCTTAATGTGTGTGTACTAAAAAATCGATTCTACACCTTAATATAAGATTGTGAAATTGTTCCAAATACACTATCGCTATTGCTATAGGACAACTCTATGACAACTCCAATAACATCAAAACGGCTAATTCACAGAAATATGTAAAGTTCATATTTTTACGCAACTTGATATCGATTGCTTAATGTGTGTGTATGTACTAAAAAATCAATTATACACCTTAATTTAGGTTGTTAAATTGCTCCAGTTACATTGTCGCTATTGCTATAGGACAACTCTATGACAACTCCAATAACATCAAAACGGCTAATTTGCATAAAAAGGTAAAGTTCATCTTTTTACGAATCTTGATATCGATTG
>NW_024393566.1:0-16011 GCF_016617805.1 Bactrocera tryoni
ACTTCAGTAAGATGAAAAAGATTAATTAACTTTAATATGCGAATTTAATAATTTGAAGCAACTTGATATGGATTTCAAAATGTGTACATGCAAGAAGCCGGTTTTATACCTAAATGAAACATTGTGGAATTTTTCCAAATGCACTGCCGCTTTGGCTTTATGCCCACTTCAGTAAGATGAAGAAGATTAATTAACTTTAGTATGTGAAACTAATGATTTGAAGCAACTTGATATGGATTTCTAAATGTGTACATGTAAGAAAGTCGGTTTTATATCTAAATGTAAAATTCTGGAATTTTCCAAATGCACTGCCGTTTTGGCTTTATGCCAACTTCAGTAAGATGAAAAAGATTAATTAACTTTAATATGCGAATTTAATAATTTGAAGCAACTTGATATGGATTTCTAAATGTGTACATGCAAGAAAGCCGGTTTTATACCTAAATGAAACATTGTGGAATTTTTCCAAATGCACTGCCGCTTTGGCTTTATGCCCACTTCAGTAAGATGAAGAAGATTAATTAACTTTAGTATGTGAAGCTAATGATTTGAAGCAACTTGATATGGATTTCTAAATGTGAATATGCCAGAAATTCGGTTTTATACCGAAATGTAAAATTCTGGAATTTTCCAAATGCACTGCCGTTTTGGCTTTATGCCAACTTCAGTAGGATGAAAAAGATTAATTAACTTTAATATGCGAATTTAATAATTTGAAGCAACTTGATATGGATTTCTAAATGTGTACATGCAAGAAAGTCGGTTTTATACCTAAATGTAAAATTGGGGAATTTTTCCAAATGCACTGCCGTTATAGCTTTATGCCAACTTCTGTAAGATGACGAAGGTTAATTAACCATAATATGTTAAGCTAATGATTTGGAGCAACTTGATATGGATTTCTTAATGTGTACATGCCAGAAGATCGGTTTTACATCTAAATGTAAAATTCTGGAATTTCCCAAATGCACTGCCGTTTTGGCTTTATGCCAACTTTAGTAAGATGAAGAAGATTAATTAACTTTAATATGCGAATTTAATAATTTGAAGCAACATGATATGGATTTCTAAATGTGTACATGTAAGAAAGTCGGTTTTATAAGTAAATTAAAATTTGTGGAATTTTTCCAAATGCACTGCCGTTTTGGCTATATGCCAACTTCAGTAAGATGAAGAAGATTAATTAACTTTAGTATGTGAAGCTAATGATTTGAAGCAACTTGATATGGATTTCTAAATGTGTACATGCCAGAAAATCGGTTTTATACCTAAATGTAAAATTCTGGGAATTTTCCAAATGCGCCGCCGTTTTGGCTTTATGCCAACTTCAGTAAGATGAAGAAGGTTAATTAACTTTAATATCTGAAGCTAATGATTTGAAGCAAATTGATATGAATTTCTAAATGTGTACATGCAAGAAAAACGGTTTTATACCTAAATGTAAAGTAATGGAATTTTCCAAATGCACTGCCGTTTTGGCTTTATGCCAACTTCAGTAAGATGAAGAAGATTAATTAACTTTAGTATGTGAAGCTAATGATTTGAAACAACTTGATATGGATTTCTAAATGTGAACATGCCAGAAAATCGGTTTTATACCTTAATGTAAAAATCTGGAATTTTCCAAATGCACTGCCGTTTTGGCTTTATGCCAGTAAGATGAAGAAGATTAATTAACTTTAGTATGTGAAGCTAATGATTTGAAACAACTTGATATGGATTTCTAAATGTGAACATGCCAGAAAATCGGTTTTATACCTAAATGTAAAATTTTGGAATTTTCCAAATGCACTGCCGTTTTGACTTTATGCCAACTTTAGTAAGATGAAGAAGATAAGTTAACTTTAATATGTGAAGCTAATGATTTGAAGCAACTTGATATGGATTTCTAAATGTGAACATGCCAGAAATTCGGTTTTATACCTAAATGAAAAATTGTAGAATTTTTCCAAATGCACTGCCGTTTTTGCTTTATGCGAATTTCAGTAAGATGAAGAAGATTAATTAACTTTATTATGTGAATTTAATAATTTGAAGCAACTTGATATGGATTTCTAAATGTGTACATGCAAGAAAATCGGTTTTATACCTAAAGGTAAAATTCTGGAGTTTTTCTAAATGCACTGCCGTTATGGCTTTATGCCAACTTCACTTAGATGAAGAAGATTAAGTGACCTTATTATGTCAATTTAATAATTTGAGGTAACTTGATATCGATTTCTAAATGTGTACATGCAAGAAAATCGGTTTTATACCTAAAGGTAAAATTCTGGAATTTTCCAAATGCACTGCCGTTTTGGCTTTATGCAAACTTCAGTAAGATGAAGAAGATTAATTAACTTTAGTATGTGAAACTAATGATTTGAAACAACTTGATATGGATTTCTAAATTTGAACATGCCAGAAAATCGGTTTTATACCTAAATGTAAAATTCTGGAATTTTCCAAATGCACTGGTGTTTTTGACTTTATGCCAACTTTAGTAAGATGAAGAAGATAAGTTAACTTTAATATGTGAAGCTAATGATTTGAAGCAACGATATGGATTTCTAAATGTGAACATGCCAGAAACTCGGTTTTATACCTAAATGAAAAATTGTAGAATTTTCCAAATGCACTACCGTTTTTGCTTTATGCGAATTTCAGTAAGATGAAGAAGATTAATTAACTTTATTATGTGATATTAATAATTTAAAGCAACTTGATATGGATTTCGAAATGTGTACATGCAAGAAAGCCGGTTTTATACCTAAATGAAAAATTGTGGAATTTTTCTAAATGCACTGCCGTTATGGCTTTATGCCAACTTCACTAAGATGAAGAAAATTAAGTAACCATAATATGTCAATTTAATAATTTGTAGCAACTTGATATGGATTTCTAAATGTGTACATGCAAGAAAATCGGTATTATACCTAAAGGTTAAATTCTGGAATTTTCCAAATGCACTGCCGTTTTGGCTTAATGCAACATCAGTAAGATGGCGAAGGTTAATTAACTTTAGTATGTTAAGCTAATGATTTGAAGAAACTTGATAGTGATTTCTAAATGTAAACATGCCAGAAATTCGGTTTTGAACCTAAATGAAAAATTGTGGAATTTTTCAAATGCACTGCCGTTTTTGCTCTATGCCAACTTCTGTAATATGACGAAGGTTAATTAACTTGAATATGTGACGTTAATGATTTGAATCAACTCGATATAGATTTCTAAATGTTTAAATGCAGGAAAATCGGTTTTATACCTAAATGTAAAATTCTGGAATTTTTTCCAAATGCACTGCCGTTATGGTCTTATGTCAACTTGAGTAAGATGGCGAGGGTTAATTATTTTTAATATGTTAAACTATTGATTTGAGGTAACTTGATATGGATTTCTAAATGTGTACATGCAAGAAAATCGGTTTTATACCTAAAGGTAAAATTCTGCAATTTTCCAAGTGCACTGCCGTTTTGACTTTATGCCAACTTTAGTAAGATGAAGAAGATAAGTTAACTTTAATATGTGAAGCTAATGATTTGAAGCAACTTGATATGGATTTCTAATTGTGAACATGCCAGAAATTCGGTTTTATACCTAAATGAAAAATTGTAGAATTTTTCCAAATGCACTGCCGTTTTTGCTTTATGCGAATTTCAGTAAGATGAAGAAGATTAATTAACTTTATTATGTGAATTTAATAATTTGACGCAACTTGATATGGATTTCGAAATGTGTACATGCAAGAAAGCCGGTTTTATACCTAAATGAAAAATTGTGGAATTTTTCTAAATGCACGGCCGTTATGGCTTTATGCCAACTTCACTAAGATGAAGAAAATTAAGTAACCTTAATATGTCAATTTAATAATTTGTAGCAACTTGATGTGGATTTCTAAATGTGTACATGCAAGAAAATCGGTATTATACCTAAAGGTTAAATTCTGGAATTTTCCAAATGCACTGCCGTTTTGGGTTTATGGCAACTTCAGTAAGATGAAAAAGTTTAACTAACTTTAATATGTGAAGCTAATGATTTGATGCAACTTGACATGGATTTCTAAATTTGAACATGCCAGAAATTCGGTTTTGTACCTAAATGAAAAATTGTGGAATTTTTCCAAATGCACTGCCGTTTTTGCTTTATGCGAACTTCTGTAAGATGACGAAGGTTAACTTCAATATGTTAAGCTAATGAATTGAGGTAACTTGATATGAATTTCTAAATGTGTACATGCAAGAAAATCGGTTTTATACCTTAAGGTAAATTTTTGGAATTTCCCAAATGCACTGCCGTCTTGGCTATATGCCAATTTCAGTAAGATGAAGAAGATTAATTAACTTTAATATGTGAAGCTAAAGATTTGAAGCAACTTGATATGGATTTCTAAATGTGTACATGCAAGAAAGTCGGTTTTATACCTAAATGTAAAATTGTGGAAATGTTTCCAAAAGCACTGCCGTTATGGTCTTAGGTCAACTTGAGTAAGATGGTGAGGGTTAATTAACTTTAATAAGTTAAGCTAATGATTTGAAGCAACTCGATATGGATTGCTAAATGTTTAAATGCTGGAAACCCGGTTTTATATCTAAATGTCAAATTGTGGAATTTTTTCAAATGCACTGCCGTTATGGTCTTAGGTCAACTTGAGTAAGATGGTGAGGGTTAATTAACTATAATCTGTTAAGCTAAAGATTTGAGGTAAGTTGATATGGATTTATACCTAAATGTAAAATTGTGAAATTTTTTCCAAATGCACTGCCGTTATGGTCTTAGGTCAACTTGAGTAAGATGGTGAGGGTTAATTAACTTTAATATGTTAAGCTAATGACTTGAGGTAACTTGATATGTATTTCTAAATGTGTACATGCCAGAAAATCGGTTTTATACCGAAAGGTAAAATTCTGGAATTTTCCAAATTCACTGGCGTCTTGGCTTTATACAACTTCAGTAGGATGAAGAAGATTAATTAACTTTAATACGTGAAGCTAAAGATTTGAAGCAACTTGATGTGGATTTCTAAATGTGTACATGCAAGAAAGTCGGTTTTATACCCAAATGAAAAATTGTGGAAATTTTTCCAAAAGCACTGACGTTATGGTCTTATGTCAACTTGAGTAAGATGGTGAGGGTTAATTAACTTTAATATGTTAAGCTAAAGATTTGAGGTAAGTTGATATGGATTTCTAAAAGTGTACATGCAAGAAAATCGGTTTTATACCTAAATGTAAAATTCTGGAATTTTCCAAATGCACGGCCGTTTTGGCTTTATGCCAACTTCAGTAAGATGAAGAAGATTGGTTAACTTTAATATGTGAAGCTAATGATTTGATGCAACTTGACATGGATTTCTAAATTTGAACATGCCAGAAATTCGGTTTTGTACCTAAATGAAAAATTGTGGAATATTTCCAAATGCACTGCCGTTTTTGCTTTATGCGAACTTCTGTAAGATGACGAAGGTTAATTAACTTCAATATGTTAAGCTAATGAATTGAGGTAACTTGAAATGAATTTCTAAATGTGTACATGCAAGAAAATCGGTTTTATACCTTAAGGTAAATTTCTGGAATTTCCCAAATGCACTGGCGTCTTGGCTTTGTGCCAACTTCAGTAAGATGAAGAAGATTAATTAACTTTAATATGTGAAGCTAAAGATTTGAAGCAACTTGATATGGATTTCTAAATGTGTACATGCAAGAAAGTCGGTTTTATACCTAAATGTAAAATGGTGGAATTTTTTCTAAATGCACTGCCGTTATGGTCTTATGTCAACTTGAGTAAGATGGTGAGGGTTAATTAACTTTAATATATTAAGCTAAAGATTTGAGGTAAGTTGATATGGATTTCTAAAAGTGTACATGCAAAAAAATCGGTTTTATACCTAAATGTAAAATTCTGGAATTTTCCAAATGCACGGCCGTTTTGGCTTTATGCCAACTTTAGTAAGATGACGAAGGTTAATTTACTTTAATATGTTAAGCTAATGATTTGAAGCAACTCGATATGGATTGCTAAATGTTTAAATGCTGGAAACCCGGTTTTATATCTAAATGTCAAATTGTGGAATTTTTTCCAAATGCACTGCCGTTATGGTCTTAGGTCAACTTGAGTAAGATGGTGAGGGTTAATTAACTATAATATGTTACGCTAAAGATTTGAAGCAACTCGATATGGATTGCTAAGTGTTTAAATGCTGGAAACCCGGTTTTATATCTACATGTAAAATTGTGGATTTTTTTCCAAATGCACTGCCATTATGGTCTTATGTCAACTTGAGTACGATGGTGAGGGTATATTAACTTTAATATTTTAAGCTAATGATTTGAGGTAACTTGATATGGATTTCTGAATGTGTACATAAAAGAAAAGCGGTTTTATACCTAAATGTAAAATGGTGGAATTTTTTCTAAATGCACTGCCGTTATGGTCTTATGTCAACTTGAGTAAGATGGTGAGGGTTAATTAACTTTAATATATTAAGCTAAAGATTTGAGGTAAGTTGATATGGATTTCTAAAAGTGTACATGCAAAAAAATCGGTTTTATACCTAAATGTAAAATTCTGGAATTTTCCAAATGCACGGCCGTTTTGGCTTTATGCCAACTTCAGTAAGATGACGAAGGTTAATTTACTTTAATATGTTAAGCTAATGATTTGAAGCAACTCGATATGGATTGCTAAATGTTTAAATGCTGGAAACCCGGTTTTATATCTAAATGTCAAATTGTGGAATTTTTTCCAAATGCACTGCCGTTATGGTCTTAGGTCAACTTGAGTAAGATGGTGAGGGTTAATTAACTTTAAAATGTTACGCTAAAAATTTGAAGCAACTCGATATGGATTGCTAAATGTTTAAATGCTGTAAACCCGGTTTTATATCTAAATGTAAAATTGTGGATTTTTTTCCAAATGCACTGCCGTTATGGTCTTAGGTCAACTTGAGTAAGATGGTGAGGGTTAATTAACTTAAAGCTAATGATTTGAAGCAACTCGATATGGATTGCTAAATGTTTAAATGCTGGAAACCCGGTTTTATATCTACATGTAAAATTGTGGATTTTTTTCCAAATGCACTGCCATTATGGTCTTATGTCAACTTGAGTACGATGGTGAGGGTATATTAACTTTAATATTTTAAGCTAATGATTTGAGGTAACTTGATATGGATTTCTGAATGTGTACATGAAAGAAAAGCGGTTTTATACCTAAAGGTAAAATTCTGGAACTTTTCAAATGCACTGCCGTTTTGGCTTTATGCGAACTTCAGTAAGATGAAGAAGATTAATTAACTATAATATGTTAAGCTAATGATTTGAAACAACTCGATATGGATTGCTAAATGTTTAAATGCAGGAAATGAATTTAATAATTTGAAACAACTTGATATGAATTTCTAAATGTATAAATGCCAGAAAATCGGTTTTATACCGAAATGAAAAATTGTGGAATTTTTCCAAATGCACTGCCGTTTTTGCCTTATGCCAACTTCGGTAATATGACGAAGGTTAATCAGCTTGAATATGTGACGTTGATGATTTGAATCAACTCGATATGGATTGCTATATATTTAAATGGTGGAAACCCGGTTTTATATCTAAATGTGAAATTGTGGAATTTTTTCCAAATGCACTGCCGTTATGGTCTTAGGTCAACTTGAGTAAGATGGTGAGGGTTAATTAACTTTAAAATGTTAAGCTAATGATTTGAAGCAACTCGATATGGATTGCTAAATGTTTAAATGCTGGAAACCCGGTTTTATATCTAAATGTAAAATTGTGGATTTTTTTCCAAATGCACTGCCGTTATGGTCTTAGGTCAACTTGAGTAAGATGGTGGGGGTTAATTAACTTTAAAATGTTACGCTAAAAATTTGAGGTAAGTTGATATGGATTTCTAAAAGTGTACATGCAAGAAAATCGGTTTTATACCTAAATGTAAAATTCTGCAATTTTCCAAATGCACTGCCGTTTTGGCTTTATGCCAATTTCAGTAAGATGAAGAACATTGGTTAACTTTAATATGTGAAGCTAATGATTTGATGCAACTTGACGTGGATTTCTAAATTTGAACATGCCAGAAATTCGGTTTTGTACCTAAATGAAAAAGTGTGGAATTTTTCCAAATGCACTGCCGTTTTTGCTTTATGCAAACTTTTGTAAGATGACGAAGGTTCATTAACTTGAATATGTGACTTTAATGATTTGATTCAACTCGATATGGATTGCTAAATGTTTAAATGCAGGAAAATCGGTTTTATACCTGAATGAAAAATTGTGGAATTTTTCCAAATGCTCCGGCGTTATGGCTTTATGCCAACTTTAGTAATATGAAGAATATTAATTAACTTTAATGTGTAAATTTAATAACTTTAAGCAACTTAATGTGGATTTCTAAATGTGTACATGCAAGAAAGTCGGTTTTATAAACAAATGAAAAATTGTGGAAATTTTTCCAAAAGCACTGCCGTTATGGTCTTATGTCAACTTGAGTAAGATGGTGAGGGTATATTAACTGTAATATTTTAAGCTAATGATTTGAGGTAACTTGATATGGATTTCTGAATGTGTACATGAAAGAAAAGCGGTTTTATACCTAAAGGTAAAATTCTGGAACTTTTCAAATGCACTGCCGTTTTGGCTTTATGCGAACTTCCGTAAGATGAAGAAGATTAATAACCTATAATATGTTAAGCTAATGATTTGAAACAACTCGATATGGATTGCTAAATGTTTAAATGCAGGAAATGAATTTAATAATTTGAAACAACTTGATATGAATTTCTAAATGTGTACATGCAAGAAAGTCGGTTTATACCTAAATGTAAAATATGGATTCTTTTCCAAATGCACTGCCGTTATGGTCTTATGTCAACTTGAGTAATATGACGAAGGTTAATTAGCTTGAATATGTGACGTTAATGATTTGAATCAACTCGATATGGATTGCTAAATGTTTAAATGCTGAAAACCCGGTTTTATATCTAAATGTCAAATTGTGGAATGTTTTCCAAATGCACTGCCGTTATGGTCTTAGGTCAACTTGAGTAAGATGGTGGGGGTTAAATAACTTTAATATGTTAAGCTAAAGATTTGAGGTAAGTTGATATGGATTTCTAAAAGTGTACATGCAAAAAAATCGGTTTTATACCTAAATGTAAAATTCTGGAATTTTCTAAATGCACTGCCGTTTTGGCTTTATGCCAACTTCAGTAAGATGAAGAAGATTGGTTAACTTTAATATGCGAAGCTAATGATTTGATGCAACTTGACATGGATTTCTAAATTTGAACATGCCAGAAATTCGGTTTTGTACCTAAATGAAAAAGTGTGGAATTTTTCCAAATGCACTGCCGTTTTTGCTTTATGCGAACTTCTGTAAGATGACGAAGGTTAATTAACTTCAAAATGTTAAGCTAATGAATTGAGGTAACTTGATATGAATTTCTAAATGTGTACATTCAAGAAAATCGGTTTTATACCTTAAGGTAAATTTCTGGAATTTCCCAAATGCACTGGCGTCTTGGCTTTATGCCAACTTCAGCAAGATGAAGAAGATTAATTAACTTTAATATGTGAAGCTTAAGATTTGAAGCAACTTGATATGGATTTCTAAATGTGTAAATGCAAGAAAGTCGGTTTTATACCGAAATGTAAAATTGTGGAATTTTTTCCAAATGCACTGCCGTTATGGTCTTATGTCAACTTGAGTAAGATGGTGAGGGTTAATTAACTTTAATATGTGAAGCTAATGATTTGATGCAACTTGACATGGATTTCTAAATTTGAACATGCCAGAAATTCGGTTTTGTACCTAAATGAAAAATTGTGGAATTTTTCCAAATGCACTGCCGTTTTTGCTTTATGCGAACTTCTGTAAGATGACGAAGGTTAATTAACTTTAATATGTTAAGCTGATGAATTGAGGTAACTTGATATGAATTTCAAAATGTGTACATGCAAGAAAATCGGTTTTATACCTAAAGGTAAAATTCTGGAATTTCCCAAATGCACTGGCGTCTTGGCTTTACTTCAGTAAGATGAAGAAGATTAATTAACTTTAATATGTGAAGCTCAAGATTTGAAGCAACTTGATATGGATTTCTAAATGTGTAAATGCAAGAAAGTCGGTTTTATACCTAAATGTAAAATTGTGGAATTTTTTCCAAATGCACTGCCGTTATGGTCTAATGTCAACTTGAGTAAGATGGTGAGGGTTAATTAACTTTAATATGTGAAGCTAATGATTTGATGCAACTTGACATGGATTTCTAAATTTTAACATGCCAGAAATTCGGTTTTGTACCTAAATGAAAAATTGTGGAATTTTTCCAAATGCACTGCCGTTTTTGCTTTATTCGAACTTCTGTAAGATGACGAAGGTTAATTAACTTTAATATGTTAAGCTGATGAATTGTGGTAACTTGATATGAATTTCAAAATGTGTACATGCAAGAAAATCGGTTTTATAACTAAATGTAAAATTCTGGAATTTTCTAAATGCCTTGCCGTTTTGGCTTTATGCCAACTTCAGTAAGATGAAGAAGATTGGTTAACTTTAATATGCGAAGCTAATGATTTGATGCAACTTGACATGGATTTCTAAATTTGAACATGCCAGAAATTCGGTTTTGTACCTAAATGAAAAATTGTGGAATTTTTCCAAATGCACTGCCGTTTTTGCTTTATGCGAACTTCTGTAAGATGACGAAGGTTAATTAACTTCAATATGTTAAGCTAATGAATTGAGGTAACTTGATATGAATTTCTAAATGTGTACATTCAAGAAAATCGGTTTTATACCTTAAGGTAAATTTCTGGAATTTCCCAAATGCACTGGCGTCTTGGCTTTATGCCAACTTCAGCAAGATGAAGAAGATTAATTAACTTTAATATGTGAAGCTAAAGATTTGAAGCAACTTGATATGGATTTCTAAATGTGTAAATGCAAGAAAGTCGGTTTTATACCTAAATGTAAAATTGTGGAATTTTTTCCAAATGCACTGCCGTTATGGTCTTATGTCAACTTGAGTAAGATGGTGATTGTTAATTAACTTTAATATGTGAAGCTGATGATTTGATGCTGATGATATGAATTTCTAAATGTGTACATTCAAGAAAATCGGTTTTATACCGAAAGGTAAAATTCTGGAATTTTCCAAATGCACTGGCGTCTTGGCTTTATGCCAACTTCAGTAAGATGAAGAAGATTAATTAACTTTAATATGTGAAGCTAAAGATTTGAAGCAACTTGATTTGGTTTTCTAAACGTTTACGTGCAAGAAAGTCGGTTTTATACCTAAATGTAAAATTGTGGAATTTTTCCAAATGCACTGCCGTTATGGTCTTATGTCAACTTGAGTAAGATGATGAGGGTTAATTAACTTTAATATGTTAAGCTAATTATTTGAAGCAACTTGATATGGATTTCTAAATGTGAACATGCAAGACAGTCGGTTTTATACCTAGATGTAAAATTATGGATTTTTTTCCAAATGCACTGCCATTGGGTGTAGCATGTGTGAACCAGATGGTGAGGGTTAATTAACTTTAATATGTTAAGCTGATGAATTGTGGTAACTTGATATGAATTTCAAAATGTGTACATGCAAGAAAATCGGTTTTATACCTAAATGTAAAATTTTAGAATTTTCCAAATGCACTGCCGTTTTGGCTTTATGCCAACTTCAGTAGGATGAAGAAGATTGGTTAACTTTAATATGTGAAGCTAATGATTTGATGCAACTTGACACGGATTTCTAAATTTGAACATGCCAGAAATTCGGTTTTGTACCTAAATGAAAAATTGTGGAATTTTTCCAAATGCACTGCCGTTTTTGCTTTATGCGAACTTCTGTAAGATGACGAAGGGTAATTAACTTCAATATGTTAAGCTAATGAATTGAGGTAACTTGATATGAATTTCTAAATTTGTACATGCAAGAAAATCGGTTTTATACCCTAAGGTAAATTTTTGGAATTTCCCAAATTCACTGCCGTCTTGGCTTTATGCCAACTTCAGTAAGATGAAGAAGATTAATTAACTTTAATATGTGAAGCTAAAGATTTGAAGCAACTTGATATGGTATTCTAAATGTGTACATGCCAGAAAGTCGGTTTTATACCTAAATGTAAAATTGTGGAATTTTTTCTAAATGCACTGCCGTTATGGTCTTATGTCAACTTGAGTAAGATTGTGAGGGTTAATTAACTTTAATATATTAAGCTAAAGATTTGAGGTAAGTTGATATGGATTTCTAAAAGTGTACATGCAAGAAAATCGGTTTTATACCTAAATGTAAAATTCTGGAATTTTCCAAATGCACGGCCGTTTTGGCTTTATGCCAACTTCAGTAAGATGACGAAGGTTAATTAACTTTAATATGTTAAGCTAATGATTTGAAGCAACTCGATATGGATTGCTAAATGTTTAAATGCTGGAAACCCGGTTTTATATCTAAATGTCAAATTGTGGAATTTTTTCCAAATGCACTGCCGTTATGGTCTTAGGTCAACTTGAGTAAGATGGTGAGGGTTAATTAACTTTAATATGTTAAGCTAAAGATTTGAGGTAAGTTGATATGGATTTATACCTAAACGTAAAATTGTGAAATTTTTTCCAAATGCACTGCCGTTATGGTCTTATGTCAACTTGAGTAAGATGGTGAGGTGGTGAACTTTAATATGTTAGGCTAATGACTTGAGGTAACTTGATATGTATTTCTAAATGTGTACATGCAAGAAAATCGGTTTTATACCGAAAGGTAAAATTCTGGAATTTTCCAAATTCACTAGCGTCTTGGCTTTATACCAACTTCAGTAAGATGAAGAAGATTAATTAACTTTAATATGTGAAGCTAAAGATTTGAAGCAACTTGATGTGGATTTCTAAATGTGTACATGCAAGAAAGTCGGTTTTATACCCAAAAGAAAAATTGTGGAAATTTTTCCAAAAGCACTGCCGTTATGGTCTTATGTCTACTTGAGTAAGATGGTGAGGGTTAATTAACTTTAATATGTTAGGCTAATGACTTGAGGTAACTTGATATGTATTTCTAAATGTGTGCATGCAACAAAATCGGTTTTATACCGAAAGGTAAAATTCTGGAATTTTCCAAATGCACTGGCGTCTTGGCTTTATGCCAACTTCAGTAAGGTGAAGAAGATATATTCACTTTATAATGTGAAGCTAAAGATTTGAAGCAACTTGATGTGGATTTCTAAATGTGTACATACAAGAAAGTCGGTTTTATACCTAAATGTAAAATATGGATTCTTTTCCAAATGCACTGCCGTTATGGTCTTATGTCAACTTGAGTAAGATGGTGAGGGTTAGTTAACTTTAATATATTAAGCTAATGATTTGAGGTATCTTAATATGGATTTCTAAATGCGTACATGCAAGAAAGTCAGTTTTATACCTGAATGTAGAATATGGATTTTTTTCCAAATGCACTGCCGTTTTGGCTTTAAACCAGCTTCAGTAAGATGAAGAAGATATATTAACTTTATAATGTGAAGCTAAAGATTTGAAGCAACTTGATGTGGATTTCTAAATGTGTACATGCAAGAAAGTCGGTTTTATACCCAAATGAAAAATTGTGGAAATTTTTCCAAAAGCACTGACGTTATGGTCTTATGTCAACTTGAGTAAGATGGTGAGGGTATATTAACTTTAATATTTTAAGCTAATGATTTGAGGTAAATTGATGTGGATTTCTAAATGTGTACATGCAAGAAAGTCGGTTTTATACCTAAATGCAAAATTGTGAAAATTTTTCCAAATGCACTGCCGTTATGGTCTTGTGTCAACTTGAGTCAGATGGTGAGGGTTTATTAACTTTAATATGTTAAGCTAAAGATTTGAGGTAAGTTGATATGGATTCCTAAAAGTGTACATGCAAGAAAATCGGTTTTATACCTAAATGTAAAATTCTGGAATTTTCCAAATGCACGGCCGTTTTGGCTTTATGCCAACTTCACTAAGATGACAAAGGTTAATTAACTTAAAGCTAATGATTTGAAGCAACTCGATATGGATTGCTAAATGTTTAAATGCTGGAAACCCGGTTTTATATCTAAATGTAAAATTGTGGATTTTTTTCCAAATGCACTGCCGTTATGGTCTTAGGTCAACTTGAGTAAAATGGTGAGGGTTAATTAACTTTAAAATGTTACGCTAAAGATTTGAAGCACCTCGATATGGATTGCTAAATGTTTAAATGCTGGAAACCCGGTTTTATATCTAAATGTAAAATTGTGGATTTTTTTCCAAATGCACTGCCGTTATGGTCTTAGGTCAACTTGAGTAAGATGGTGAGGGTTAATTAACTTAAAGCTAATGATTTGAAGCAACTCGATATGGATTGCTAAATGTTTAAATGCTGGAAACCCGGTTTTATATCTAAAAGTAAAATTGTGGATTTTTTTCCAAATGCACTGCCGTTATGGTCTTAGGTCAACTTGAGTAAAATGGTGAGGGTTAATTAACTTTAAAATGTTACGCTAAAGATTTGAAGCACCTCGATATGGATTGCTAAATGTTTAAATGCTGGAAACCCGGTTTTATATCTAAATGTAAAATTGTGGATTTTTTTCCAAATGCACTGCCGTTATGGTCTTATGTCAACTTGAGTAAGATGGTGAGGGTATATTAACTTTAATATTTTAAGCTAATGATTTTAAGCAACTTGATGTGGATTTCTAAATGTGTACATGCAAGAAAGTCGGTTTTATACCTAAATGTAAAATTGTGGAATTTTTTCTAAGTGCACTCCCGTTATGGTCTTATGTCAACTTGAGTAAGATGGTGAGGGTTAATTAACTTTAATATATTAAGCTAAAGATTTGAGGTAAGTTGATATGGATTTCTAAAAGTGTACATGCAAGAAAATCGGTTTTATACCTAAATGTAAAATTCTGGAATTTTCCAAATGCACGGCCGTTTTGGCTTTATGTCAACTTCAGTAAGATGACGAAGGTTAATTAACTTTAATATGTTAAGCTGATGAATTGTGGTAACTTGATATGAATTTCAAAATGTGTACATGCAAGAAAATCGGTTTTATACCTAAATGTAAAATTTTAGAATTTTCCAAATGCACTGCCGTTTTGGCTTTATGCCAACTTCAGTAGGATGAAGAAGATTGGTTAACTTTAATATGTGAAGCTAATGATTTGATGCAACTTGACACGGATTTCTAAATTTGAACATGCCAGAAATTCGGTTTTGTACCTAAATGAAAAATTGTGGAATTTTTCCAAATTCACTGCCGTTTTTGCTTTATGCGAACTTCTGTAAGATGACGAAGGTTAATTAACTTCAATATGTTAAGCTAATGAATTGAGGTAACTTGATATGAATTTCTAAATGTGTACATGCAAGAACATCGTTTTTATACCTTAAGGTAAATTTCTGGAATTTCCCAAATGCACTGCCGTCTTGGCTTTATGCCAACTTCAGTAAGATGAAGAAGATTAATTAACTCTAATATGTGAAGCTAAAGATTTGAAGCAACTTGGTATGGATTTCTAAATGTGTACATGCAAGAAAGTCGGTTTTATACCTAAATGTAAAATTGTGGAATTTTTTCTAAGTGCACTGCCGTTATGGTCTTATGTCAACTTGAGTAAGATGGTGAGGGTTAATTAACTTTAATATATTAAGCTAAAGATTTGAGGTAAGTTGATATGGATTTCTAAAAGCGTACATGCAAGAAAATCGGTTTTATACCTAAGTGTAAAATTCTGGAATTTTCCAAATGCACGGCCGTTTTGGCTTTATGCCAACTTCAGTAATATGACGAAGGTTAATTAGCTTGAATATGTGACGTTGATGATTTGAATCAACTCGATATGGATTGCTATATGTTTAAATGCTGGAAACCCGGTTTTATATCTAAATGTGAAATTGTGGATTTTTTTCCAAATGCACTGCCGTTATGGTCTTAGGTCAACTTGAGTAAGATGGTGAGGGTTAATTAACTTTAAAATGTTAAGCTAATGATTTGAAGCAACTCGATATGGATTGCTA
>NW_024393567.1:0-1383 GCF_016617805.1 Bactrocera tryoni
AGTCGACTTTCTTGTGTATAAGCAATTAGCAATCAATATTGTGTTGTTTTAAGTCATTAATTTACCATATATAAGTTAATTAGACTTCTTTATCTTACAGGAGTTGACATAAAGCCATAACGGCAATGCAGTTAGAAAAAATGAACAATCTTATGTTCAGCTATAAAGTCGACTTTCTTGTGATTACACATTTAGCAATCGATATTGAGTTGTTTCAATTCATTAGTTTAACATACTTAAGATAATTTTACTTCTTCATCTTACCGAAGTTGACATAAAGCCATAACGGCAGTGCATTTGGGAGAATTCGACATTCTTATACTCAGGTATAGAGTCAATTTTCTTGTATATACACATTTCTCAGTCGATATTGAGTTGCTTTAAATCATTAACTTAACATATTTAAGTTAATTAACCTTCCTCATCTTACTGAAGTTGACATAAAGCCATAACGGCAGTGCTTTTGAAAGAATTCGACATTCTTATATTCAGGTATAAAGTCGATGTTCTTGTATATTAACATTTAGCAGTCGATATTGAATTGTCTTAAATCATTAATTTAACTTTCTTCATCTTACTGAAGTTGACATAAAGCCATAACGGCAGTGCATTTGGAAGAATTTGACATTCTTATATTCAGGTATAAAGTCGATTTTCTTGTATATACACACTTAGCAGTCGATATGGAACTGTCTTAAATCATTAATTTAACATATTTAAGTTAATTAACTTTCCTCATCTTACTGAAGTTGACATAAAGCCATATTGGCAGTGCATTTGAAAGAAATCGACATTCTTATATTCAGGTATAAAGTCGATGTTCTTGTATATACACATTTAGCAGTCGATATTGAATTGCCTTAAATCACTAATTTAATATATCTAAGTTAATTAACTTTTTTCATCCTACTGAAGTGGATATAAAGCCATAACGGCAGTGAATTTGGAAGAATTCGACATTCTTATATTCAGGTATAAAGTCGATGTTCTTGTATATCAACATTTAGCAGTCGATATTGAATTGCCTTAAATTATTAATTTACCATATTTAAAGTAATTAGCCTTCTTTATCTTACCGGAGTTGACATAAAGCCATAACGGTAGTGCATTTGGAAGAATTCGACATTCTTATACTCAGGTATAAAGTCGATTTTCTTGTATATACACATTTATCAGTCGATATTGAGTTGCTTTAAATCATTAATTTAACATATTTAAATTAATTAACCTTCCTCATCTTACTGAAGTTGACATAAAGCCATAACGGCAGTGCATTTGGAAGAATTCGACATTCTTATATTTAGGTATGAAGTCGATGTTCTTTTATATGCACATGTAGCAGTTGATGTTGAATTGCCTTAAATCATTATTTTAACAGATTTA
>NW_024393568.1:0-2058 GCF_016617805.1 Bactrocera tryoni
ATATAAGATTGTCGAATTTTTACAAATGCACTGCCGTTATAACTTTATGTCAACTTCGGTAAGATGAAGAAAGTTAACTAACTTAAATATGTTAAATTAATGATTTAAGGCAATTCAGTATCGACTGCTTAATGTGTATATACAAGAAAATCGACTTTATACCTGAATATAAGATATTCGAATTTTCACAAATGCACTCTTATGGCTTTATGTCAACTTCGGTAATATGAAGAAGGCTAATTAACTTAAATATGGTAAATTATTGATCTGAAGCAACTCAATATCGATTGCTAAATGTGTATATACAAGAAAGTCGACTTTATACCTGAACATAAGATTATCGATTTCTTCCAACTGTATTGCCGTTATGGCTTCATGTCAACTTCGGTAAGATGAAGAAAGTTAATTAACTTAAATATGTTAAACTAATGATTTAAGGCAATTCAATATCGACTGCTAAGTGTGTATATACAAGAAAATTGACTTTATACCTGAATATAAGATTGTCGAATTCTTCTAATTGCACTGCCGTTATGGCTTTATGTCAACTTCAGTAAGATGAGGAAGGTCAATTAACTTAAACATGTTAAACTAATGATTTAAGGCAATTCAATATCAACTGCTAAGTGTGGATATACAAGAAAATCGACTTTATACCTGAATATAAGATTGTCGAATTTTTCCAATTGCACTGCCGTTATGGCTTTATGTCAACTTCGGTAAGATGAGGAAGGTCAATTAACTTAAACATGTTAAATTAATGATTTAAGGCAATCCAATATCGACTGCTAAATGTGTATATACAAGAAAATCGACTTTATACCTGAATATAAGATTGTCGAATTTTCACAAATGCACTGCCGTTATGGCTTTTTGTCAACTTCGGTTAGATGAAGAAAGTTAATTAACTTAAATATATTAAATTAATGATTTAAGGCAATTCAATATCGACTGGTAAATGTGTATATACAAGAAAATCGACTTTATACCTGAATATAAGATTGTCGAATTTTTCCAAATGCACTGCCGTTATGACTTTATGTCAACTTCGGCAAGATGAAGAAAGTTAACTAACTTAAATATGTTAAATTAATGATTTAAGGTAATTCAATATCGACTGCTAAATGTGTATATACAAGAAAATCGACTTTATACCTGAATATAAGATTGTCGAATTTTTACAAATGCACTGCCGTTATGACTTTCTGTCAACTTCGGTAAGATGAAGAAAGTTAATTAACTTAAATATATTAAATTAATGATTTAAGGCAATTCAATATCGACTGGTAAATGTGTATATACAAGAAAATCGACTTTATACCTGAATATAAGATTGTCGAGTTTTCACAAATGCACTGCCGTTATGGCTTTATGTCAACTTCGGTAAGATGAGGAAGGTCAATTAACTTAAACATGTTAAACTAATGATTTAAGGCAATTCAATATCAACTGCTAAGTGTGTATATACAAGAAAATCGACTTTATACCTGAATATAAGATTGTCGAATTTTTACAAATGCACTGCCGTTATGGCTTTATGTTAACTTCAGTAAGATGAAGAAAGTTAATTAACTTAAGTATGTTAAACTAATTATTTAAAGCAATTCAATATCGATTGCTAAATGTGCATACTTAAGAAAGTCGACTTTATACCTGAATATAAGATTGTCGAATTTTTACAAATGCACTTCCGTTATGGCTTTATGTCATTTTCAGGAAGATGAAAAAGTTAATTAACTTAAGGATGTTAAACTAATTATTTATGGCAATTCAATATCGACTGCTAAATGTGTATACACAAGAAAATCGACTTTAAACCTGAATATAAGTTTGTCGAATTTTTACAAATGCACTGCCGTTATGGCTTTATGTCAACTCCGGTAAGATTAAGAAGGCTTATTAACTTAAATATGGTAAATAAATGATCTGAAGCAACTCAATATCGATTGCTAAATGTGCATACTTAAGAAAGTCGACTTTATACCTGAATATAAGATTGTCGATATTTTACAAATGCACTTCCGTTATGGCTTTATGTCATTTTCAGGAAGATGAAAA
>NW_024393569.1:0-7112 GCF_016617805.1 Bactrocera tryoni
CGACTGCTAAATTTGTATTTACAAGAAAATCGACTTTATGTCTAAATATAAGATTATGGAATTTTTCCAAATGCCCTGCCGTTATGGCTTATGTCTACTTCAGTAAGATAAAGAAGGTTAATTAACTTAGATATGTGAAGTTAAAGATTTGAAGCAATGCAATAGCGATTGCTGAATATGAATATACAAGAAAATCGACTTTATACATAAATATAAGATTTTAGAATTCTTCTAAATGCACTGCCGTTTTGGCGTTATGTCAACTTCATTAAGATGAAGAAAGGTGACTAACTTTATTATGTGAAGTTAATGACTAGAAGCTACCCAATATCGACTGCTAAATGTGTATTTACAAGAAAATCGACTAAATGTCTAAATATAAGATTATGGAATTTTTCCAAATGCTTTGCCGTTATGGCTTTATGTCAACTTCAGTTTGATAAAGAAGGTTAATTAACTTAGATATGTGAAGTTAATGATTTGAAGCAATGCAATAGCGATTGCTGAATATGAATATACAAGAATATCGACTTTATACATAATTATAAGATTTTAGAATTCTTCTAAATGCTTTCCTGTTTTTGCTTTATGTCAACTTCATTAAGATGAAGAAAGTTAATTAACTTAATATGTGAAGTTAATGATTAGAAGCTACTCAATATCGATTGCTAAATGTGTGTATACAAAAAAATCGACTTTATACATATAGTAAATATAAGATTTGGAATTCTTCCAAATGCACTGCCGTTATGGCTTTACGTCAACTTCAGTAAGATGTAAAAGGTTAATTAACTTAAATATGTAAAACTAATGATTAAAAGCTACTCAATATCGACTGCTAAATATGTATATACAAGAAAATCGACTTTATACCTCAATATAAGACAGTGGAATTTTTCAAATGCACTGCCGTTATGGCTTTATGTCAACTTCAGCAAGATGTAAAAGATTAATTATCTTAAATATGTTAAAGTAATGATTTGAAGAAACTCAACGTCGATTGCTAGAAGTGTATATACAAGAAAATCGCCTTTATACATATACTAAGTATAAGATTCTGGAATTTTTCAAATGCACTGCCGTTTTGGCTTTATGTCAACTTCAGTAAGATGAATAAAGGTAACTAAGTTTAATATGTGAAGTTAATGATTAGAAGCTACTCAATATCCATTGCTAAATGTGTATATACAAGAAAATAGACTTTATGCCTCAATATAAGATTTTGGAATTTTTCAAATGCACTGCCTTTATGGCTTTATGTCAACTTCAGCAAGATGTAAAAGGTTAATTAACTTAAATATGTTAAACTAATGATTTGAAGAAACTCAATGTCGATTGATAAAAGTGTATATACAAGAAAATCGACTTTATACATCGATATAAGATTATGGAATTTTTTCAAATGCACTGCCGTTATGGCTTTATGTCAACATCGGTAAGATTAAGAAATTTAGTTGACTTAAATATGTGGAGTTAATGATTTGAAGCAATGCAATAACGATTGCTAGATTCGTATATACAAGAAAATCGACTTTATACCTAAATATAATTCTGTAGAATTCTTCCAAATGCATTGCCGTTATGGCTTTATGCCAACTTCAGTAAGATATAATAGGTTAATTAACTTAAATATGTGAAGTTAATGATTAGAAGCTACTCAATATCGATTGCTAAATGTGTATATACAAGAAAATCGACTTTATACCTCAATATAAGTTAGTGGAATTTTTCCAAATGAACTGCCATTATGGCTTTATGTCAACTTCAGTAAGATGTAAAAGGTTAAATAACTTAAATATGTGAAGTTAATGATTTGAAGCAATGCAATAGCGATTGCTGAATATGAATATACAAAAAAATCGCCTTTATACATAAATATAAGTTTTTAGAACTTTTCCAAATTCTCTGCCGTTATGGCTTTATGTAAACTTCAGTAAGATGAAGAAAGTTAACTAACTTAAATATGTGAAGTTAAAGATTAGAAGCTACTCAATATCGATTGCTAAATGTGTATATACAAGAAAATCGACTTTATACCTCAATATAAGATTGTGGAATTTTTCCAAATGCACTGCCATTATGGCTTTATGTCAACTTCAGTAAGATGTAAAAGGTTAAATAACTTAAATTTGTGAAGTTAATGATTTGAAGCAACGCAATAGCGATTGCTGAATATGAATATACAAGAAAATCGCCTTTATACATAAATATAAGATTTTAGAATTTTTCCAAATTCTCTGCCGTTAAGGCTTTATGTAAACTTCAGTAAGATGAAGAAAGTTAACTAACTTAAATATGTGAAGTTAATGATTAGAAGCTACTCAATATCGATTGCTATATGTGTGTATATAAGAAAATCGACTTTATACATATAGTAAATAATAGATTCTCGAATTCTTCCAAATGCACTGCCGTTATGGCTTTATGTCAAATTCAGTAAGATGTAAAAGTTAAAATAACTTAAATATGTGAAGTTAATGATTTGAAGCAATGCAATAGCGATTGCTGAATATTAATATACAAGAAATTCGACTTTATACATAAATATAAGATTTTAGAATTCTTCTAATTGCTTTGCCGTTTTTGCTTTATGTCAACTGCATTAAGGTGAAGAAAGTTAACTTACTTAAATATGTGAAGTAAATGATTAGAAGCTACTCAATATCGATTGCTAAATGTGTGTATACAAAAAAATCGACTTTATATATATAACAAATATAAGATTCTGGATTTCTTCCAAATGCACTGCCATTATGGCTTTATGTCAACTTCAGTAAGATGTAAAAGGTTAAATAACTTAAATATGTGAAGTTAATGATTTGAAGCAATGCAATAGCGATTGCTGAATATGAATATACAAAAAAATCGCCTTTATACATAAATATAAGATTTTAGAACTTTTCCAAATTCTCTGCCGTTATGGCTTTATGTTAACTTCAGTAAAATGAAGAAAGTTAACTAACTTAAATTTGTGAAGTTAATGATTAGAAGCTACTCAATATCGATAGCTAAATATGTGTATACAAGGAAATCGACTTTATACGTATAGTAAATATAAAATTTGTAATTCCTTATGCTCTACCGTTATGGCTTTATGTCCACTTCAGTAAGATGTAAAAGGTTAATTAACTTAAATATGTGAAGCTTATGATTATAAGCTACTCAATATCGATTGCTAAATGTGTATATACAAGAAAATCGACTTTATACCTCAATATAAGATAGTGGAATTTTTCCAAATGCACTGCCATTATAGCTTAATGTCAACTTCAGTAAGATGTTAAAGGTTATATAACTTAAATATGTGAAGTTAATGAATTGAAGCAATGCAATAGCGATTGCTGAATATGAATATACAAGAAAATCGCCTTTATACATAAATATAAGATTTTAGAATTTTTCCAAATTCTCTGCCGTTAAGGCTTTATGTAAACTTCAGTAAGATGAAGAAAGTTAACTAACTTAAATATGTGAAGTTAATGATTAGAAGCTACTCAATATCGATTGCTTTATGTGTGTATATAAGAAAATCGACTTTATACATATAGTAAATATTAGATTCTGGCATTCTTCCAAATGCACTGCCGTTATGGCTTTATGTCAAATTCAGTAAGATGTAAAAGTTAAAATAACTTAAATATGTGAAGTTAATGATTTGTAGCAATGCAATAGCGATTGCTGAATATGATTATACAAGAAATTCGACTTTATACATAAATAAATAATTAACTTAAATATGTTCAACTAATGATTAGAAGCTACTCAATATCGATTGCTAAATGTGTATATACAAGAAAATCGACTTTATACCTCAAAATAAAATAATGGATTTTTTCCAAATGCACTGCCATTATGGCTTTCTGTCAACTTCAGTAAGATGTAAAAGGTTAAATAACTTAAATATGTGAAGTTAATGATTCTCTGCCGTTAAGGCTTTATGTAAACTTCAGTAAGATGAAGAAAGTTAACTAACTTAAATATGTGAAGTTAATGATTAGAAGCTACTCAATATCGATTGCTATATGTGTGTATATAAGAAAATCGACTTTATACATATAGTAAATATTATATTCTGGAATTCTTCCAAATGCACTGCCGTTATGGCTTTATGTCAACTTCAGTAAGATGTAAAAGGTTAATTAACTTAAATATGTGAAGTTAATGATTTGAAGCAATGCAATAGCGATTGCTGAATATGAATATACAAGAAATTCGACTTTATACATAAATAAATAATTAACTTAAATATGTTAAACTAATGATTTAAAGAACCTCAATGTCGATTGATAAAAGTGTATATACAAGAAAATCGACTTTATACATCGATATAAGATTATGGAATTTTTTCAAATGCACTGCCGTTATGGCTTTATGTCAACATCGGTAAGATTAAGAAATTTAGTTTACTCAAATATGTGGAGTTAATGGTTTGAAGCAATGCAATATCGATTGCTTGATGCGTATATATAACAAAATCGACTTTATACCTAAATATAATATTTTAGAATTCTCCCAAATGCATTGCCGTTATGGCTTTATGCCAACTTCAGTAAGATGCAAAAGGTTAATTAACTTAAATATGTGAAGCTTATGATTAGAAGCTACTCAGTATCGATTGCTAAATGTGTATATACAAGAAAATCGACTTTATACCTCAATATAAGATAATGGAATTTTTCCAAATGCACTGCCATTATGGCTTTATGTCAACTTCAGTAAGATGTAAAAGGTTAAATAACTTAAATATGTGAAGTTAATGATTTGAAGTAATGCAATAGCGATTGCTGAATATGTATATACAAGAAAATCGCCTTTATACATAAACATAAGATTTTAGAATTTTTCCAAATTCTCTGCCGTTAAATCTTTATGTAAACTTCATTAAGATGAAGAAAGGTGACTAACTTTATTATGTGAAGTTAATGATTAGAAGCTACTCAATATCGACTGCTAAATGTGTATTTAAAAGAAAATCGACTTTATGTCTAAATATAAGATTATGGAATTTTTCCAAATGCTCTGCCGTTATGGCTTTATGTCAATTTCAGTAAGATAAAGAAGGTTAATTAACTTAGATATGTGAAGTTAAAGATTTGAAGCAATGCAATAGCGATTGCTGAATATGAATATACAAGAAAATTGACTTTATACATAAATATAAGATTTTAGAATTCTTCTAAATGCACTGCCATTTTGGCGTTATGTCAACTTCATTAAGATTAAGAAAGGTGACTAACTTTATTATGTGAAGTTAATCATTAGAAGCTACTCAATATCGATTGCTGAATATGAATATACAAGAAAATCGACTTTATACATAATTATAAGATTTTAGAATTCTTCTAAATGCTTTCCCGTTTTTGCTTTATGTCAACTTCATTAAGATGAAGAAAGTTAATTAACTTAATATGTGAAGTTAATGATTAGAAGCTACTCAATATCGATTGCTAAATGTGTGTATACAAAAAAATCGACTTTATACATATAGTAAATATAAGATTTGGAATTCTTCCAAATGCACTGCCGTTATGGCTTTATGTCAACTTCAGTAAGATGTAAAACGTTAATTAAAAAAAATATGTAAAACTAATGATTAAAAGCTACTCAATATCGACTGCTAAATATGTGTATACAAGAAAATCGACTTTATATTTAAATATAAGATTTTGGAATTTTTCAAATGCACTGCCGTTATGACTTTATGTCAACATCGGTAAGATTAAGAAATTTAGTTTACTCAAATATGTGGAGTTATTTATTTGAAGCAATGCAATATCGATTGCTAGATGCGTATATATAAGATAATCGACTTTATACCTAAATACAATATTTTAGAGTTCTTCCAAGTGCATTGCCGTTATGGCTTTATGCCAACTTCAGCAAGATGTAAAAGGTTAATTAACTTAAATATGTGAAGTTAGTGATTTGAAACAATGCAATATCGATAGCTAAATGTGTATATACAAGAAAATCGACTTTATACCTCAATATAAGATAATGGAATTTTTCCAAATGCACTGCCATTATGGCTTTATGTCAACTTCAGTAAGATGTAAAAGGTTAAATAACTTAAATATGTGAAGTTAATGATTTGAAGCAATATAATAGCGATTGCTGAATATGAATATACAAGAAAATCGCCTTTATACATAGATATAAGATTTAAGAACTTTTCCAAATTCTCTGCCGTTATTGCTTTATGTAAACTTCAGTAAGATGAAGAAAGTTAACTAACTTAAATATGTGAAGTTAATGATTAGAAGCTACTCAATATCGATTGCTAAATGTGTCTATACAAAATAATCGACTTTATATCTAATTATAAGATTATGGAATTTTTCCA
Organism: Bactrocera tryoni; assembly: GCF_016617805.1. Lineage (NCBI taxonomy): Eukaryota > Metazoa > Arthropoda > Insecta > Diptera > Tephritidae > Bactrocera > Bactrocera tryoni. The sequence continues at coordinate 6,344 of NW_024393569.1, forward strand.
AATACTCTGCCGTTATGGCTTTATGTCAACTTAAGTAAGATGAAGAGAGTTAACCAACTTAAATATGTGAAGTAAATGATTAGAAGCTACTCAATATAGATTGCTAAATATGTGTATACAAGAAAATCGACTTTATACATATAGTGAATATAAGATTCTGGAATTCTTCCAAATGCGCTGCCGTTATGGCTTTATGTCCACTTCAGTAAGATGTAAAAGGTTAATTAACTTAAATATGTGAAGCTTATGATTAGAAGCTACTCAATATCGATTGCTAAATGTGTATATACAAGAAAATCGACTTTATACCTCAACATAAATTAGTGGAATTTTTCCAAATGCACTGCCATTATGGCTTTATGTCAACTTCAGTAAGATGTAAAAGGTTAAATAACTTAAATATGTGAAGTTAATGATTTGAAGCAATGCAATAGCGATTGCTGAATATGAATATACAAGAAAATCGCCTTTATACATAAATATAAGATTTTAGAATTTTTCCAAATTCTCAGCCGTTAAGGCTTTATGTAAACTTCAGTAAGATGAAGAAAGTTAACTAACTTAAATATGTGAAGTTAATGATTAGAAGCTACTCAATATCGATTGCTATATGTGTGTTTATAAGAAAATCGACTTTATACATATAGTAAATATTAGATTCTGGAATTCTTCCAAATGCGCTGCCGTTATGGCTTTATGTCCACTTCAGTAAGATGTAAAAGGTTAATTTACTTAAATATGTGAAGCTTATGATTAGAAGCTACTCAAT
>NW_024393570.1:0-4968 GCF_016617805.1 Bactrocera tryoni
ATTTAAGTTAATTAACCTTCTTCATCTTACTAAAGTTGACATAAAGCCATAGCGGCAGTGCATTTGGAAGAATTCGACAATCTTATATTCAGATATAAAGTCGATTTTCTTGTATATTCACATCTAGCAGTCGATACTGAGTTGCTTAAAATCATTAACATCAAACATTTAAGTTTATTAACCTTCTTCATTTTACTGAAGTTGACATAAAGTCATAACGGCAGTGCATTTGGAAGAATTCGACAATCTTATATTTAGGTATAAAGTCGATTTTCTTGTATATACACACTTAGCAGTCGATATTGAGTTGCTTAAATACATTAACATCAATTATTTAAGGTAATTAACTTTCTTCATCTTGCTGAAGTTGACATAAAGCCATAACGGCAGTGCATTTGGAAGAATTCGACAATGAGGTATAAAGTAGATTTTCTTGTATATACATATTTAGCAATAGATACAGAATTTCTTTAAATCATTAGCATCAAATATTTAAGGTAATTAACCCTCTTCATCTTGCTGAAGTTGACATAAAGTCATAAAGGCAGTGCATTTGGAAGAATTAGACAATCTTACATCCAAGTATAAAGTCGATTTTCTTTTATATACACATTTAATAGTCGATATTGAGTTGCTTCAAATCAATAATATCAAATACTTAAGATAATTAACCGTCTTCATCTTGCTGAAGTTGACATAAAGCCGTAAAGTCAGTGGATTTGGAAGAATTAGACATTCAGGTATAAAGTAGATTTTCTTGTATATACGTATTTAGCAATAGATATTGAATTTCTCCAAATCAGTAAAATCAAATATTTAAGGTTATTAACATTCCTAATCTTGCTGAAGTTTACATAAAGCCATAACGGCAGTGCATTTGGAGGAATTCGACAATCTTATATTCAGGTATAAAGTCGATTTTATTGTATATACACATTTAGTAGTCGATATTGAGTTGCTTAAAATCATAAACATCAAACATTTAAGTTAATTAACCTTCTTCATTTTACTGAAGTTGACATAAAGCCATAACGGCAGTGCATTGTGAAGAATTCGACAATCTTATATTCAGGTATAAAGTTGATTTTCTTGTATATACACATCTTGCAGTCGATATTGTGTTGCTGAAAATCATTACCATCAAATATTTAAGTTAATTAACTTGCTTCAATTTACTGAAGTTGACATAAAGCCATAACGGCAGTGCATTTGGAAGAATTCGACAATCTTATATTCAGGTATAAAGTCGATTTTCTTGTATATACACATTTAGTAGTCGATATTGAGTTGCTTAAAATCATTAACATCAAACATTAAGTTAAATAACCTTCTTCATTTTACTGAAGTTGACATAAAGCCATAACGGCAGTGCATTTGGAAGAATTCGACAATCAGGTATAAAGTAGATTTTCTTGTATATACATATTTAGCAATAGATACTGAATTTCTTCAAATCATTAGCATCAAATATTTAAGGTAATTAACCCTCTTCATCTTGCTGAAGTTGACATAAAGCCATAAAGGCAGTGCATTTGGAAGAATTAGACAATCTTACATTCAGGTATAAACTCGATTTTCTTTTATATACACATTTAGCAGTCGATATTGAGTTGCTTTAAATCATTAACATCAAATACTTAAGATAATAAACATTCTTCAGCTTGCTGAAGTGGCCATAAAGCCATAACGGCAGTGCAGTTGGAAGAATTCGACAATCTTATATTCAGAAATAAAGCCGGTTTGCTTGTATATACACATTTAGCAGTCGATATTAAGTTGATTCAAATCATAGACATTAAATATTTAAGATAATTAACCTTCTTCGTCTTGCTGAAGTTGGCATAAAGCCATAACGGCAGTGCATTTGGAGGAATTCGACAATCTTATATTCAGGTACAAAGTCGATTTTCTTGTATATAAACATTTAGCAGTCGATATTGAGTTGCTTTGGGTCATTAATTTGACAAATTTAAGTTAACGAACCTTCTTCATCTTACCGAAGTAGACGTAAAGCCATAACGGCAGTGCATTTGGAAGAATTCGACCACCTTATATTCAGGTATAAAGTCGATTTTCTTGTATATACGCATTTAGTTGTCGATATTGAGTTGCCCTAAATTACTAATTTAACATATTTAAGTTAATTAACCTTCTCCATCTTACTGAAGTTGACATAAAGCCATAACGGCAGTGCATTTGGAAGAATTCGACAATCTTATATTCGGGTATAAAGTCGATTTTCTTGTATATTCACATCTAGCAGTCGATATTGAGTTGCTTAAAATCATTATCATCAAACATTTAAGTAAATTAACCTTCTTCATTTTACTGAAGTTGACATAAAGTCATAACGGCAGTGCATTTGGAAGAATTCGACAATCTTATATACAGGTATAAAGTCGATTTTCTTGTAAGTACACATTTAGTAGTCGATATTGAGTTGCTTAAAATCATTAACATCAAACATTAAGTTAATTAACCTTCTTCACTTTACTGAAGTTGACATAAAGCCATAACGGCAATGCATTTGGAAGAATTCGACAATCAGGTATAAAGTAGATTTTCTTGTATATACATATTTAGCAATAGATACAGAATTTCTTCAAATCATTAGCATCAAATATTTAAGGTAATTAACCCTCTTCATCTGGCTGAAGTTGACATAAAGCCATAAAGGCAGTGCATTTGGAAGAATTAGATAATCTTACATTCCGGTATAAAGTAGATTTACTTGTATATACATATTTAGCAATCGATATTGATTTGCTTTAAATCATTAATGTAATTTATTTAAGTTAACTCGCCTCCTTCATCTTACCGAAGTTGACGTTAAGATCAAATATTTAAGGTAATTAACCTTACTCATCTTGCTGAAGTTGACATAAAGCCATAACGGCAGTGCATTTGGAAGAATTAGACAATCTTACATTCAGGTAAAAAGTAGATTTACTTGTATATACATATTTAGCAATCGATATTGATTTGCTTTAAATCATTACTTTAACATATTTGAGTAAACCAGCCTTCTTCATCTTACTGAAGTTGGCATAAAGCCATAACGGCAGTGCATTTGGAAGAATTCGACAATCTTATATTCAGGTATAAAGTCGATTTTCTTGCATATACACATTAAGCAGTCGATATTGAGTTGAATCAAATCATTAACATCAAATATTTATGTTAATTATTCTTTTTCATCTTACTGAAATTACGTAAAGCCATAACGGCAGTGCATTTGGGAAAATTCGACAATCTTATATTCAGGTATAAAGTCGATTTGCTTGTAAATGCACATTTAGTAGTCGATACTGAGTTGCCCTAAATCACTGATTTAACATATTTAAGTTAATTAACCTTTTTCATCTTACTGAAGTTGACATAAAGCCATAACGGCAGTGCATTTGGAAGAATTCGACAATCTTATATTCAGGTAAAAAGTCGATTTTCTTGCATATACACATTAAGCAGTCGATATTGAGTTGAATCAAATCATTAACATCAAATATTTATGTTAATTAACCTTTTTCATCTTACTGAAATTACGTAAAGCCATAACGGCAGTGCATTTGGAAGAATTCGACAATCTTATATTCAGGTATAAAGTCGATTTTATTGTATATACACATTTAGTAGTCAATATTGAGTTGCTTTAAATCATTAATATCAAATACTTAAGATAATTAACCTTCTTCATCTTGCTGAAGTTGACATACAGCCATAACGGCAGTGGATTTGGAAGAATTAGACAATCAGGTATAAAGTAGATTTTCTTGTATATACGTATTTAGCAATAGATATTGAATTTCTTCAAATCATTAACATCAAATATTTAAGGTAATTAACCTTCCTCATCTTGCTGAAGTTGACATAAAGCCATAATGGCAGTGCATTTGGAGGAAATCGACAATCTTATATTTAGGTATAAAGTCGATTTTCTTTTATATACATATTTAGCAATCGATGTTGATTTGCTTTAAATCATTAATGTAACTTATTTAAGTTAACTAGCCTCCTTCATCTTGCTGAAGTTGACATAAAGCCATAACGGCAGTGCATTTTGAAAAAATCGACAATCTTATATTTAGGGATAAAGTCGATTTTCTTGTATATACACATTTAGTAGTCGATATTGCTAAATCACTAATTTAACATACCTAAGTTAATTAACCTTCTACATCTTACTGAAGGTGACATAAAGCCATAACGGCAGTGCATTTGGAAGAATTCGACAATCTTATATTCAGGTATAAAGTCGATTTTCTTTTATATACACATTTAGCAGTCGATATTGAGTTGCTTCAAATAATTAACATCAAATATTCAAGTTAATTAGCCTTCTTCATTTTACTGAAGTTGACATAAAGCCATAACGGCAGTGCATTTGGAATAATTCGACAATTTTACATTTAGGTATAAAGTCGATTTTCTTGGATATACATATTTAGTAGTCGATATTGAGTTGCTTCAAATCATTAAGATCAAATATTTAAGACAATTAACCTGCTTCATCTTCTGAAGTTGACATAAAGCCATAACGGCAGTGCATTCGGAAGAATTCGACAATCTTATATTCAGGTATAAGGTCGATTTGCTTGTATATGTACATTTAGTAGTCGATACTGAGTTGCCCTAAATCACTGATTTAACATATTTTAGTTAATTAACCTTTTTCATCTTACTGAAGTAGACATAAAGCAATAACGGCAGTGCATTTGGAAGAATTCGACAATCTTATATTCAGGTATAAAGTCGATTTTCTTGTATATACACATCTTGCAGTCGATATTGTGTTGCCGAAAATCATTAACATCAAACATTTAAGTTTATTAACCTTCTTCATTTTACTGAAGTTGACATAAAGTCATAACGGCAGTGCATTTGGAAGAATTCGACAATCTTATATTCAGATATAAAGTCGATTTTCTTGTATATTCACATCTAGCAGTCGATACTGAGTTGCTTAAAATC
>NW_024393571.1:0-3280 GCF_016617805.1 Bactrocera tryoni
ACTTACTGAAGTTGACATAAAGCCATAACGGCAGTGCATGTGGAAGATTTCGACATTCATATATTCAGGTATAAATTCGATTTTCTTGTATATACACATTTAGCAGTCGATATTAAATTGCCTTAAATCATTAATTTAACATATTTAACTTAATTAACTTTCTTCATCTTACTGAAGTTGACATAAAGCCATAACGGAAGAATTAAGTTGACATTTGGAAGAATTCGACATTCTTATATTCAGGTATTAAGTCGATATTCTTGTATATACACATTTAGCGGTCGATATTAAATTGCCTTAAATCATTAATTTAACATATTTAACTTAATTAGCTTTCTTCGTCTTACTGAAGTTGACATTATGCCATATCGGCAGTGCACTTGGAAGAATTCGACATTGTTATATTCAGGTATAAAGTCGATTTTCTTGTATATATACATTTAGCAGTCGATATTGAATTGCCTTAAATCATTAATTTTACATATTTTAGTTAATTTACCTTCTTCAACTTACTGAAGTTGACATAAAGCCATAACGGCAGTGCATGTGGAAGATTTCGACATTCATATATTCAGGTATAAATTCGATTTTCTTGTATATACACATTTAGCAGTCGATATTAAATTGCCTTAAATCATTAATTTAACATATTTAACTTAATTAACTTTCTTCATCTTACTGAAGTTGAGATAAAGCCATAACGGCAGTGCATTTGGAAGAATTCGACATTCTTATATTCAGGCATAAATTCGATTTTCTTGTATACACACATTTAGCAGTCGATATTGAATTGCCTTAAATCATTAATTTCACATATTTAAGTTAGTTTTGCTTCTTCATCTTACTGAAGTTGACATAAAGCCATAACGGAAGAATTCCGTTGACATTTGGAAGAATTCGACATTGTTATATTCAGGTATAAAGTCGATTTTCTTGTATATATACATTTAGCAGTCGATACTGAATTGCCTTAAATAATTAGTTTTAAATATTTTAGTTAATTTACCTTCTTCAACTTACTGAAGTTGACATAAAGCCATAACGGCAGTGCATGTGGAAGATTTCGACATTCATATATTCAGGTATAAATTCGATTTTCTTGTATATACAAATTTAGCAGTATGGAGTTGCTTTAAATCATTAATTTAACATATTTTTGTTAATTATCCTTCCTCATCTTACTGAAGTTGACATAAAGCCGTAACGGCAGTGCATTTAGAACAACATTCGCACATCTAGCAGTCGACATTGAGTTGCTTTAAATCATTAATTTAATATATTTAAGTTAATTAACCTTCTTCATCTTACTGAAGTTGACATAAAGCCAAAACGGCAGTGCATTTGAAAGAATTCGACATTCTTATGTTCAGGTATAAATTCGGTTTTCTTGTATATGCACATTTAGCAGTCGATATTGAATTGCCTTAAATCATTAATTTAACATAATTAAGTTAGTTTACTTTCTTCATCTTACAGAAGTTGACATAAAGCCAAAACGGCAAGGCATTTGGAAGAATTCGATATTCTTATATTCAGGTATAAAGTCAATTTTCTTGTATATACACATTTAGCAGTCGATATTGAATTGCTTTAAATCATTAATTTAACATAATTAAGTTAGTTTACTTTCTTTATCTTACTGAAGTTGACATAAATTCATATCGGCTCTGCATTTGGAAGAACACGACAATGTTATATTCAAGCATAAATCGATTTTCTTGTACATAGACATTTAGTGGTCGATACTGAGTTGATTTAAATCATTAATTTAACATAATTAAGTTAGTTTACTTTCTTCATCTTACTGAAGATGACATTATGCCATAACGACAGTGTATTTGAAAGAATTCCACATTCTTATATTCAGGTATAAAGTCGATTTTCTTGTATATACACATTTAGCAGTCGATATTGAATTGCCTTAAATCATTAATTTTACATACTTTAGTTAATTTACCTTCTTCGACTTACTGAAGTTGACATAAAGCCATAACGGCAGTGCATTTGGAAGAATTCGACATTCTTATATTCAGGTATAAATTCGATTTTCTTGTATATACACATTTAGAAGTCGATACGGAGTTGCTTTAAATCATTAATTTAAAATAATTAAGTTAGTTTCCTTTTTTTAATTTACTGAAGTTGACATAAAGCCATATCGGCACTGCAATTGGAAGAATACGACAATGTTATATTCAAGCATAAATCGATTTTCTTGTAGATAGACATTTAGTGGTCGATGTTGAGTTGCTTTAAATAATTAATTTAACATGTTTAAGTTTACCAACCTTCTTTATCTTGCTGAAGTTGACATAGAGCCACAACGGCAGTGCATTTGGAAGAATTCGACATTCGTATGTTCAGGTATAAAGTCGATTTTCTTGTATATACACATTTAGCAGTCGATATTGAATTGCCTTAGATCATTAATTTTACATATTTTAGTTATTTTACCTTCTCCAACTTACTGAAGTTGTTATATGGCCATAACGGCAGTGCATTTGGAAGAATAAGGATTCGACATTCTTATATTCAGGTATAAGGTCGATTTTCTTGTATATACACATTTAGCATTCGATACTGAATTACCTTAAATCATTAATTTAACATATTTAAGTTAATTAACTTTCTTCATCTTACTAAAGTTAACATTACGCCATAACGGCAGTGCATTTGGAAGAATTCGACATTGTTATTTTCAGGTATAAAGTCGATTTTCTTGTATATACACATTTAGCAGTCGATATTGAATTGCCTTAAATCATTAATTTAACATATTTAAGTTAGTTAACCTTCTTCATCTTACTGAGGTTGACATAAAGCCGTAACGGCAGTGCATTTAGAACAACATTTACACATCTAGCAGTCGACACTGAGTTGCTTAAATCATTAATTTAACATATTTAAGTTAATTAACCTTCTTCATCTTACTGAAGTTGACATAAAGCCATAACGGCAGTGCATTTGGAATAATTCGACATTCCTATATTCAGGTATAAAGTCGATTTTCTTGTATATACACATTTAGCAGTCGATATTGAATTGCCTTAAATCATTAATTTAACATATTTAAGTTAATTCACCTTCTTCATCTTACTGAAGTTGACATAAAGCCGTAACGGTAGTGCATTTAGAAGAACATTTACACATCTAGCAGTCGATATTGAATTGCCTTAAATCATTAATTTTACATATTTAAGTTAATTAACCTTCTTCATCTTACTGAAGTTGACATAAAGCCATAACGGCAGTGCATTTGGAATAATTCGACATTCCTATA
>NW_024393572.1:0-10987 GCF_016617805.1 Bactrocera tryoni
AAAAGCACGCTAATTGCATTTATAACATCATTTGAGTTAAGAACGCTGATGAGACAAGGCGTTAAAGTTCGTGCACGTAAGATATATATTTTTCTAATCAATTTTATAATGGCCGATTATATAATAGTTGATGGAATCAAAATGTCCAATGCTGACGTGTGTGCTATATTGTGTGAAGAGATTGGTTATGAGAGTATTGATGATTTCGAGAGTGACTCTGATGATTTACTAAAAACACAAAATGCAGACGCATCAATTCACAATGTTGCCGTTGTTGATGACCATTTTGAGGATGAAATAGATTTAGGAACATGATTCCTTTGTGAACATGATAAATGATGACGATAATATCGGGATTGCTAGAGAAGCCGGGACTTCCGCAGGGTCAGATGAACCTATCGCCAAATTTATTTCCTTCATTATTCAAAAACTTGTCTGTGGATCCGAAGTCTTCTGAATTTGACAGGGTAATATAGAAAACAGGAAATATTCAATATACCAATGCTGAAATTAGCTTTAGAGGCGATAGTAGCATATCCGATAACTTGAAGGCTTTGCAAACTCCTTTTCAGGTTTGGTCATTTCTATTTCCAGAATCTTTGGAGCTCAAAATAGTTGAGCAAACTAAAATTTACTCCGAACTTAATGAAGCTTTTAATTTTGATTTATTCGGTTTACGTAAATTTATTGGTATCTTATTTTATATGTCTTACTTCAATCTCCCGAGTGCAAGAGATTATTGGTCTGAAAATGGCAACCATTGTGTTCCAATAATACAAACAACGATGACTAGGAACCGATTTGAAAAAATACGGCAATTCATCCACTTTAATGAAAAAGAAAATGCTCCATCTCGAGACGATCCTAACCGCGATAGACTATATCTCATTAGACCATTGATTGATACCCTAAACAGAAAATTTGGTAGCATACCTAAGTTAGACCGATTGTGCGTTGATGAACAAATGTGTTCTTCAAAAATGAAAAATTATATGAAGCAATATTTGCCTAACAAGCCAAAGAAATAGGGGTTTAAATTATATGTCTTATGTGACTCCACCGGCTTTGCTTATAAGTTTGAAATTTTTTCCGGAGGACCTAACATATTACTCCAGGGCGAACCAGATTTGAAGTCATCTGCAAATATTGTTGTTGGACTTTTTCGTGAGGTTCCTCGTTATCAAAATCATATCGTTTATTTTGATAACTACTATACAACTGTGCCGTTGTTAGTATATTTACGATCTCAAGGTATACTTTCATTTGGGACTATTCATCGCAATCGGATTAAAACTGCAAACTTCCAAATGAGAAAGTAATGTCTAAATATGAGCGTGGAACCAGCCGCGAATACGTTGCTTCAATTTACGGCGTCGATGTGACATCATTGTCATGGAAGGACAATAAGATTGTTAATCTTGTTTCAACTTACATCGGTATGAAACCAATCTTGATGATTGGTCAAAACGAAGATTTACCTGCAACATCTTCCTCCATAAAACGTTACGACAAAAAGGACAATACATTCAAAATGATTTCCTGCCCAGAAATAATTAAAGAGTACAATCGTCATATGGGTGGCGTAGATTTACTTGACATCTGTATTGGTCGTCATAAAATCACGATGAAAAGTCGTAAATGGACCTACAGAATGTTTTAACACTTACTAGACTTAACATGTGCTAATGCATGGATTCTGTACAAACGAATTAATAAGAATCGCCTCGGATATAAAGAAATGCGTCTTATTGATTTTAAGTTAGAAGTCGCGGAGTTCCTATTTAGTTTCAAATCTTTTGAAGCCCCTAAACGTGGGCGTCCTAACCTCCAGCCGTTTTTAGAGAAAAAAAGAGGAAACCGAATTCTTCTGTAGCTTTATCAAAAGACAGCCGATTGGACATGACGGATCACTGGACTACAATGGGGAAAAAAGGCAGATGTAAATATCCAAATTGTCCGGGACAAACAAAAATGTTTTGTTCTAAATGTAAAGTAAATTTATGTATGACATCAGAAAAAAATTGCTTTTATAATTATCACCATTTTTAAGATATAATAAGTTTTCTTTACCAATACATAAGTGTATTAATGTAAAACGACTATATAAAAAAAAAATTTCCAAAACACTTTTGTTTAGTAAGTTATGCACCAAATTTTATATTATTTTATACGAACATTTATGAAATATGAATACTTTTTTAATAAATTACTTTCCTTGCAATATAAGCCGCATTTTAATTGAATACAATTTGAATACAAAGTTTAGCTCATTTGGGTATTGAAGTAAAAAATGAAGTTAACGCCCAGTGTATCTTTAAGGATACAACCATTATTTTTAAAAAAATTTCTCCGAAAGTAATTTTTTTCATAAAATCGTCGAAGAAACCACGTTCCACATATATTTTTACATAACATATAAATTTTTTACAAAAATCTGAGGCCTTGGGCATTTAAGGGTTAAAAACCCATATCAAGTTTATTCAAATTATTAAATTCACATATTAAAGTTAATTAACTTTCTTCATCTTACTAATGTCGGAATAAAGCCATAACGGCAGTGCATGTGGAAATGTTCCACAATTTTACATTTAGGTATAAAACCGATTTTCCTGCATTTAGCAATCCATAACAAGTTGCTTCAAATTATTAGCTTAACATATTAAAGTTAATTAACTTTCTTCATTTTACTAAAGTTGGCATAAAGCCATAACGGCACAGCATTAGGAAAAATTCCACAATTTTACATTTAGGTATAAAACCGGCTTTCGTGCATGCACACATTTAGAAATCCATATCAAGTTGATTCAAATTATTAAATTCACATATTAAAGTTAATTATCTTTCTTCAACTTACTAAAGTTGGCATAAAGCCATAAGGTCAGTGCGTTTGGAAAAATTCCACAATTTTACATTTAGGTATAAAACCGACTTTCTGGCATGAACACATTTAGAAATCCTTATCAAGTTGCTTCAAATCATTAGCTTAACATATTAAAGTTAATTAACTTTCTTCATCTTACTAAAGTTGGCATAAAGCCATAAGGTCAGTGCGTTTGGAAAAATTCCACAATTTTACATTTAGGTATAAAAGCGACTTTCTGGCATGAACACATTTAGAAATCCTTATCAAGTTGCTTCAAATTATTAAATTCACATATTAGAGCTAATTTACTTTCTTCATCTTACTAAAGTTGGCATAAAGCCATAAGGGTAGTGCGTTTGGAAAAATTCCACAATTTTACATTTAGTTATAAAACTGATTTTCTGGCATGTACACATTTAGAAATCCATATCAAGTTGATTCCAATCATTAGCTTCACATATTAAAGTTAATTAACTTTCTTCATTTTACTAAAGTTGGCATAAAGCCATAACGGCAGTGCATGTGGAAATGTTCCACAATTTTACATTTAGGTATAAAACCGATTCTCCTGCATTTAGCAATCCATATAAAGTTACTTCAAATCATTAGCTTCACATATTAAAGTTAATTAATTAACCCTCACCATCTGACTCAAGTTGTCATAAGACCATAACGGCAGTGCATTTGGAAAAAATTCCATAAATTTACATTTAGTTATAAAACCGACTTTCTGGCATGAACACATTTAGAAATCCTTATCAAGTTGCTTCAAATTATTAAATTCACATATTAGATCTAATTTACTTTCTTCATCTTACTAAAGTTGGCATAAAGCCATAAGGGTAGTGCGTTTGGAAAAATTCCACAATTTTACATTTAGGTATAAAACCGACTTTCGTGCATGCACACATTTAGAAATCCATATCAAGTTGTTTCAAATTACGAAAATCACATATTCGAGCTAATTTACTTTCTTGATCTTACTAAAGTTGGCACAAAGCCATAAGGGTAGTGCGTTTGGAAAAGTTCCACAATTTTACATTTAGGTATAAAACCGATTTTCTGTCATGTATACATTTAGAAATCCTTATCAAGTTGCTTCAAATCATTAGCTTCACATATTAAAGTTAATTAACTTTCTTCATCTTACTTAAGGTGCATAAAGCCATAGGGTCACTGCGTTTGGAAAAATTCCACAATTTTACATTTAGGTATAAAAGCGACTTTCTGGCATGAACACATTTAGAAATCCTTATCAAGTTGCTTCATATCATTAGCTTCACATATTAAAGTTAATAAACTAACCCTCACCATCTTACTCAATTTGACATAAGACTATAACGACAGTGCATTTGGAAAAAATTCCATAATTTTACATTTAGGTATAAAACCGACTTTCTTGCATGCACACATTTAGAAATACGTATCAAGTTGCTTCAAATTATTAACTTCACCTATTAAAGCTAATGACCTTTCTTCATCATACTAAAGTTGGCATAAAGCCATAACGGCAGTGCATTTGGAAAAATTCCACAATTTTACATTTAGTTATAAAACCGATTTTCTGGCATGAACACATTTAGAAATCCTTATCAAGTTACCTCAAAACATTAGCTTAACATATTAAAGTTAATTAACTTTCTTCATCTTACTAAAGTTGGCATAAAGCCATAAGGGTAGTGCGTTTGGAAAAATTCCACAATTTTACATTTAGGTATAAAACCGACTTTCGTGCATGCACACACTTAGAAATTCATATCAAGTTGCTTCAAATCATTAGCTTCACATATTAAAGTTAATTAACTTTCTTCATCTTACTTAAGTTGGCATAAAGCCATAGGGTCACTGCGTTTGGAAAAATTCCACAATTTTACATTTAGGTATAAAAGCGACTTTCTGGCATGAACACATTTAGAAATCCTTATCAAGTTGCTCCATATCATTAGCTTCACATATTGAAGTTAATTAACTAACCCTCACCATCTTACTCATGTTGACATAAGACCATAACGGCAGTGCATTTGGAAAAAATTCCACAATTTTACAATTAGGTATAAAACCGACTTTCTTGCATGCACACATTGAGAAGTCCATATCAAGTTGTCTCAAATTATTAAATTCACATATTAAAGTTAATTAACTGTCTTCATCTTACTAAAGTTGACATAAAGCCATAACGGCCGTGCATTTGGAAAAATTCCACAATTTTACATTTAGTTATAAAACCGATTTTCTGGCATGTACACATTTAGAAATCTATATTCAGTTGCTCCAAATCATTAGCATCACATATGAAAGTTAATTAATTAACCCTCACCATCTTACTCTAGTTGACATAAGACCATAACGGCAGAGCATTTGGAAAAAATTCCATAATTTTACATTTAGGTATAAAACCGACTTTCTTGCACGTACACATTTAGAAATCCATATTGCATGCAGGAAGCACACATTCAGAAATCCATATCAAGTTGCTTCAAATTATTAAATTCACATATTAAAGTTAATTAATTAACCCTCACCATCTTACTCAAGTTGTCATAAGACCATAACGGCAGTGCATTTGGAAAGAATTCCATAATTTACATTTAGGTATAAAACCGACATTCTTGCATGCACACATTGAGAAATCCATATCAAGTTGTCTCAAATTATTAAATTCACATATTAAAGTTAATTAACTTTCTTCATCTTACTAAAGTTGGCATAAAGCCATAACGGCAGTGCATTTGGAAAAATTCCACAATTTTACCTTTAGGTATAAAGCCGATTTTCTTGCATGTACACATTTAGTAATCCATATAAAGTTACCTCAATTCATTAGCTTAACATATTAAAGTTAATTAATCCTCACCATCTTACTCAAGTTGACATAAGACCATAACGGCAGTGCATTTGGAAAAATTCCACAATTTTACATTTAGTTATAAAACTGATTTTCTGGCATGTACACATTTAGAAATCCATATCAAGTTGATTCAAATCATTAGCTTCACATATTAAAGTTAATTAACTTTCTTCATCTTACTAAAGTTGGCATAAAGCCATAAGGGTAGTGCGTTTGAAAAATTCCACAATTTTACATTTAGTTATAAAACCGATTATCTGGCATGTACACATTTATAAATCCTTATCAAATTGCTTAAAATCATTAGCTTCACATATTAAAGTTAATTAACTAACCCTCACCATCTTACTCAAGTTGACATAAGACCATAACGGCAGTGCATTTGGAAAAAATTCCATAATTTGAATTTAGGTATAAAACCGACTTTCTTGCATGCACACATTTAGAAATCCATATTAAATTGCTTCAAATCATTAGCTTCACATATTAAAGTTAATTAACTTTCTTCATCTTACTAAAGTTGGCATAAAGCCATAAGGGTAGTACGCTTGGAAAAATTCCACAATTTTACATTTAGGTATAAAACCGACTTTCTTGCACGTACACATTTAGAAATCCATATCAAGTTGTCTCAAATTATTAAATTCACATATTAAAGTTAATTAACTTTCTTCATCTTACTAAAGTTGGCATAAAGCCATAACGGCAGTGCATTTGGAAAAATTCCACAATTTTACCTTTAGGTATAAAACCAATTTTCCTGCATTTAAACATTTAAAAATCCATATCAAGTTGATTCAAATCATTAGCTTCACATATTAAAGTTAATTAACTTTCTTCATCTTACTAAAGTTGGCATAAAGCCATAAGGGTAGTGCGTTTGAAAAAATTCCACAATTTTACATTTAGGTATACAACCGACTTTCGTGCATGTACACATTTAGAAATCCATATCAAGTTGTTTCAAATTATTGCATTCACATATTAAAGCTAATGAACTTTCTTCATCATACTAAAGTTGGCATAAAGCCATAAGGGTAGTGCATTTGGAAAAATTCCACAATTTTACATTTAGTTATAAAACCAATTTTCTGGGATGTACACATTTAGAAATCCATATTCAGTTGCTCCAAATCATTAGCATCACATATGAAAGTTAATTAATTAACCCTCACCATCTTACTCAAGTTGACATAAGACCATAACGGCAGTGCATTTGGAAAAAATTCCATAATTTGAATTTAGGTATAAAACCGACTTTCTTGCATGCACACATTTAGAAATCCATATTAAATTGCTTCAAATCATTAGCTTCACATATTAAAGTTAATTAACTTTCTTCATCTTACTTAAGTTGGCATAAAGCGATAAGGTCACTGCGTTTGGAAAAATTCCACAATTTTACATTTAGGTATAAAGCCGACTTTCGTGCATGCACACATTTAGAAATCCATATCAAGTTGTTTCGAATTACTAAAATCACATATTAAAGTTAATTAACTTTTTTCCTCTCACTAAAGTTGGCATAAAGCCATAAAGGTAGTGCATTTGGAAAAATTCCACAACTCTACATTTAGGTAGAAAACCGACTTTCTTGCATGTACACATTAAGAAATCCATATAAAGTTACTTTAAATCATTAGCTTCACATATTAAAGTTAATTAATTAACCCTCACCATCTTACTCAAGTTGATATAAGACCATAACGGCAGTGCATTTGGAAAAAATTCCATAATTTACATTTAGGTATAAAACCGACTTTCTTGCATGCACACATTGAGAAATCCATATCAAGTTGCTTCAAATTACTAAAATCACATATTAAAGTCAATTAACTTTCTTCATCTTAGTAAAGTTGGCATAAAGCCATAAGGGTAGTGCGTTTGGAAAAATTCCACAATTCTACATTTAGGTATAAAACCGACTTTCGTGCATGTACACATTTAGAAATCCATATGAAGTTGTTTCAAATTGTTAAATTCACATATTAAAGTTAATTAACTTTTTTCCTCTTACTAAAGTTGGCATAAAGCCATACAGGTAGTGCGTTTGGAAAATTTCCACAATTTTGCATTTAGGTATAAAACCGACTTTCTTGCATGTACACATTTAGAAATCCATATAAAGTTACTTCAAATCATTAGCTTCACATATTAAAGTTATTTAATTAACCTTCACCATCTTTTTCAAGTTGACATAAGACCATAACGACAGTGCATTTGGAAAAAATTCCATAAATTTACATTTAGGTATAAAACCGATTTTCTGGCATGAACACATTTAGAAATCCTTATCAAGTTGCTTCAAATCATTAGCTTCACATATCAAAGTTAATTTACTTTCCTCATCTTACTAAAGTTGGCATAAAGCCATAAGGGTAGTGTGTTTGGAAAAATTCCACAATTTTACATTTAGGTATAAAACCGATTTTCTTGCATATACACATTTATAAATCCATATCAAGTTACCTCAAATCATTAGCTTAACATATTAAAGTTAATTAACTTTCTTCATCCTATTAAAGTTGGCATAACGCCATCAAGGCAGTGCGTTTGGAAAAATTCCACAATTTTACATTTAGGTATAAAACCGACTTTCTTGCATGTATACATTTAAAAATCCATATCAAGTTGCCTCAAATCTTAACTTAACATATTAAAGTAAACTTACCCTCACCATCTTACTCAAGTTGGCATAAAGCCAAAACAGCAGTGCATTTGGAAAAAATTAAATAATTTTACATTTAGGTATAAAACCGACTTTCTTTAATGTACACACTTAGAAATCAATATCAAGTTGCTTCAAATCATTAGCTTCACATATTAAAGTTAATTAACCCGCACCATCTAACTGAAGTTGGCATAAAGCCATAACGATCGTGCATTTGGAAAAATTCCACAATTTTACATTTAGTTATAAAACCGATTTTCTTGCACATACACATTTATAAATCCATATCAAGTTACCTCAAATAATAAGCTTAACATATTAAAGTTAATTAACGTTCTTTATCTTATTAAAGTTGGCATAAAGCCATCAGGGCAGTGCGTTTGGAAAAATTCCACAATTTTACATTTAGGTACAAAACCGATTTTCCTGCAATTAAACATTTAAAAATACATATCAAGTTGCCTTAAATCATTAACTTAACATATTAAAGTAAACTTACCCTCACCATCTAACTGAAGTTGGCACAAAGCCATAACTACCGTGCATTTGGAAAAATTCCACAATTTTATGTTTAGTTATAAAACCGATTTTCTGGCATGTACACATTTAGAAATCCATATTCAGTTGCTCCAAATCATTGGCATCACATATTAAGGTTAATTAATTAACCCTCACCATCTTACTCTAGTTGACATAAGACCATAACGGCAGTGCATTTGGAAAAAATTCCATAATTTTACATTTAAGTATAAAACCGACTTTCTTACATGCACACATTGAGAAATCCATATCAGGTTGCTTCAAATTATTAAATTCACATATTAAAGCTAATGACCTTTCTTCATCATACTAAAGTTGGCATAAGGCCATAACGGCAGTGCATTTGGAAAAATTCCACAATTTTACATTTAGTTATAAAACCGTTTTTCTGGCATGAACACATTTAGAAATCCTTATCAAGTTGCTTCAAATCATTAGCTTCACATATTAAAGTTAATTAACTTTCTTCATCTTACTAAAGTTGGCATAAAGCCATAAGGGTAGTGCGTTTGGAAAAATTCCACAATTTTACATTTCGGTATAAAACCGATTTTCTTGCACATACACATTTATAAATCCATATCAAGTTACCTCAAATAATAAGCTTAACATATTAAAGTTAATTAACGTTCTTCATCTTATTAAAGTTGGCATAAAGCCATCAAGGCAGTGCGTTTGGAAAAATTCCACAATTTTACATTTAGGTATAAAACCGACTTTCTGGCATGTATACATTTAAAAACCCATATCAAGTTTATTCAAATTATTAGCTTCACATATTAAAGTTAATTAACTTTCTTCATCTTGCTAAAGTTGGCATAAAGCCATAACGGCAGTGCATTTGGAAAAATTCCACAATTTTACATTTAGTTATAAAACCGATTTTCTTGCATGTATACATTTAGAAATCCTTATCAAGTTGCTTCAAATTATTAAATTCACATATTAAAGCTAATTTACTTTCTTCATCTTACTAAAGTTGGCATAAAGCCATAAGGGTAGTGCGTTTGGAAAAATTCCACAATTTTACATTTAGGTATAAAACCGACTTTCTAGCATGTACACATTTGAAAACCCATATCAAGTTTATTCATATTATTAAATTCACATATTAAAGTTATTTAACTTTTTTCATTTTACTAAAGTTGGCATAAAGCCATAAGGGTAGTGGGTTTGGAAAAGTTCCACAATTTTACCTTTAGGTATAAATCCAATTTTCCTGCATTTAAACATTTAAAAATCCATATCAAGTTGATTCAAATCATTAGCTTCACATATTAAAGTTAATTAACTTTCTTCATCTTACTAAAGTTGGCATAAAGCCATAAGGGTAGTGCGTTTGGAAAAATTCCACAATTTTACATTTAGTTATAAAACTGATTTTCTGGCATGTACACATTTAGAAATCCATATCTAGTTGTCTCAAATTATTAAATTCACATATTAAAGTTAATTAACTTTCTTCATCTTACTAAAGTTGGCATAAAGCCATAACGGCAGTGCGTTTGGAAAAATTCCACAACTTTACATTTAGGTAGAAAACCGACTTTAGTTCATGTACACATTTAGAAATCCATATCAAGTTACTTTAAATCATTAGCTTCACATATTAAAGTTAATTAATTAACCCTCACCATCGTACTCAAGTTGATATAAGACCATAACGGCAGTGCATTTGGAAAAATTCCATAATTTACATTTAGGTATTAAACCGACTTTCTTGCATGTACACATTTAGAAATCCATATAAAGTTACTTCAAATCATTAGCTTCACATATTAAAGTTAATTAATTAACCTTCACCATCTTACTCAAGTTGACATAAGACCATAACGACAGTGCATTTGGAAAAAATTCCATAATTTTACATTTAGGTATAAAACCGATTTTCTGGCATGAACACATTTAGAAATCCTTAGCAAGTTGCTTCAAATCATTAGCTTCACATATTAAAGTTAATTTACTTTCTTCATCTTACTAAAGTTGGCATAAAGCCATAAGGGTAGTGTGTTTGGAAAAATTCCACAATTTTACATTTAGGTATAAAACCGATTTTCTTGCATAT
>NW_024393573.1:0-4520 GCF_016617805.1 Bactrocera tryoni
ATATTGAGTTGCTTCAAATCAATTCCTTCACTTATTTAAGGTAATTAACCTTCTTCATCTTACTGAAGTGTATCTAAAGCCATAAAGCAGTGCATTTGGTGAATTCCACATTCCTATATTTAGGAAAAAAGTCGATTTTCTTGTATATACACACTTAGCAACCGATATTGAGTTGCTTCAAATCATTTCCTTCACTTATTTAAGTAAATTAGCCTTCTTCATCTAACCGAAGTAGACATAAAGCCATAACGGCAGTGCATTTGTAAAAATTCCGCAATCTTATATATAATTATAAAGTCGATTTTCTTGAATGTACACACTTAGCAACCGATATTGAGTTGCTTCAAATCATTTCCTTTACTTATTTAAGGTAATTAGCCTTCTTCATCTTACTAAAGTGGATCTAAAGCCATAAAGCAGTGCATTTGGTGAATTCCACATTCTTATATTTAGGTATAAAGCCGATTTTCTTGTATGGTCACATTTAGCAATCGATATTGAGTTGCCTCAATTCATTTTCTTCACTTATTTAAGGTAATTAACCTTCTTCATCTTACTGAAGTGGATCTAAAGCCATAAAGCAGTGCATTTGGTGAATTCCACATTCTTATATTTAGGTATAAAGTCGATTTTCTTGTATGTACACACTGAACAATCGATATTGAGTTGTCTCAATTCATTTCCTTCACTTATTCAAGGTAATTTACCTTCTTCATCTTACTGAAGTGGATCTAAAGCCATAAAGCAGTGCATTTGGTGAATTCCACAATTTTATGTTTAGGTATAAATCGACTTTCTTGTATATACACACTTAGCAACCGATATTGAGTTGCTTCAAATCATTTCCTTCACTTATTTAAGGTAGTTAACCTTCTTCATCTTACTGAAGTGGATCTAAAGCCATAAAGCAGTGCATTTGGTGAATTCCACATTCTTATATTTAGGTATAAAGTCGATTTTCTTGTATATACACACTTAGCAACCGATATTGAGTTGCTTCAAATCAATTCCTTCACTTATTTTAGATAGTTAACCTTCTTCATCTTACTGAAGTTGACACAAAGCCATAACGGCAGTGCATTTGTAAAACTTCCGCAATCTTATAGTTAGGTATAAAGTCGAGTTTCTTGTATGTACACATTTAGCAATCGATATTGAGTTGCTTCAAATCATTTCATTCACTTATTTAAGGTAATTAACCTTCTTCATCTTACTGAAGGTGACACAAAGCCATAACGGCAGTGCATTTGTAAAAATTCCGCAATCTTATATTTAATTATAAAGTCGATTTTCTTGAATGTACACACTTAGCAACCGATATTGAGTTGCTTCTAATCATTTCCTTTACTTATTTAAGGTAATTAGCCTTCTTCATCTTACTGAAGTGGATCTAAGGCCATAAAGCAGTGCATTTGGTGAATTCCACATTCTTATATTTAGGTATAAAGTCGATTTTCTTGTCTATACACACCTAGCAACCGATATTGAGTTGCTTCAAATCATTTCCTTCACTTATTTAAGGTAATTAACCTTCTTCATCTTTCTGAAGTGGATCTAAAGCCATAATGCAGTGCATTTGGTGAATTCCACATTCTTATATTTAGGTATAAAGTCGATTTTCTTGTCTATACACACTTAGCAACCGATATTGAGTTGCTTCAAATCATTTCCTTCACTTATTTAAGTAAATTAACCTACTTCATCTTACTGAAGTGGATCTAAAGCCATAAAGCAGTGCATTTGGTGAATTCCACATTCTTATATTTAGGTATAAAGTCGATTTTCTTGTATTGTCACATTTAGCAATCAAAATTGAGTTGTTTCAAATCATTTCCTTCACTTATTTAAGGTAATTAACCTTCTTCTTCTTACTGACGTAGACATAAAGCCATAACCGCAGTGCATTTGTTAAAATTCTACAATCTTATATTTAGGTATAAGGTCGATTTTCTTGTATGTACACACTGAACAATCGATATTGAGTTGTCTCAATTCATTTCCTTCACTTATTTAAGGTAATTAACCTTCTTCATCTTACTGAAGTGGATCTAAAGCCATAAAGCAGTGCATTTGGTGAATTCCACAATTTTATGTTTAGGTATAAATCGACTTTCTTGTATATACACACTTAGCAACCGATATTGAGTTGCTTCAAATCATTTGCTTCACTTATTTAAGGTAATTAACCTTCTTCATCTTACTGAAGTGGACAAAAAGCCATAACGGCAGTGCATTTGTAAAAATTCCGCACTCTTATATTTATGTATAAAGTCGATTTTCTTGTATGTACACATTTAGCAATCGATATTGAGTTGCCTCAATTTATTTCCTTCACTTATTTAAGGTAATTAACCTTCTTCTTCTTACTGAAGAGGACATAAAGCCATAACGGCAGTGCATTTGTAAAAAATTCCGCAATCTCATATTTAGGTATAAAGTCGATTTTCTTGTATGTACACATTTAGCAATCGATATTGAGTTGCTTCAAATCACTGACTTAACATATTTAAGTAAATAAACTTTCTTCATATTACTGAAGTTTACATAAAGCCATAACGAAATGCATTTGGAAACAATCCACAATCTTATGTTTAGGTATAACATCGATTTTATTGTATGTACACATTTAGCAATCCATATCGACTTGCTTCTCATCATTGACTTAACATATTTAAGTGTATAGACATTTTTCATCTTACTACAGTTGTCATAAAGCCATAACGAAATGCATTTGGAAAAATTCCACAATCTTATACTCAGGCATAACATCGATTTTCTTATATATACACATTTAGCAATCCATATCGAGTTGCTTCACATCAGTGACTTAACTTATTTAAATTAATAAACTTTCTTCATATTACTGAAGTGTACATAAAGCCATAACGAAATGCATTTGGAAACAATCCACAATCTTATGTTTAGGTATAACATCGATTTTATTGTATGTACACATTTAGCAATCAAAAATGAGTTGCCTCAATTCATTTCCTTCACTTATTTAAGGTAATTAACCTTCTTCTTCTTACTGAAGTGGACATTAAGCCATAACGGCAGTGCATTTGGAAAAATTCCGCAATCTTATATTTAGGTATAAAGTCGATTTTCTTGTATGTACACATTTAGCAATCGATATTGAGTTGCTTCAAATCATTTCATTCACTTATTTAAGGAAATTAACCTTCTTCATCTAACTGAAGTGGACATTAAGCCATAACGGCAGTGCATTTGTAAAAATTCCGCAATCTTATATTTAGGTATAAAGTCGATTTTCTTGTATGTGCACATTTAGCAATCGATATTGAGTTGCCTCAATTCATTTCCTTCACTTATTTAAGGTAATTAACCTTCTTCTTCTTACTGAAGAGGACATAAAGCCATAACGGCAGTGCATTTGTAAAAATTCCGCAATCTTATATTTAGGTATAAAGTCGATTTTCTTGTATGTACACATTTAGCAATCAAAAATGAGTTGCCTCAATTCATTTCCTTCACTTATTTAAGGTAATTAACCTTCCTCTTCTTACTGAAGTGGACATAAAGCCATAACGGCAGTGCATTTGTAAAAATTCCGCAATCTTATATTTAGGTATAAAGTCGATTTTCTTGTATGTACACATTTAGCAATCGATATTGAGTTGCTTCAAATCATTTCCTTCACTTATTTAAGGTAACTAGCCTTCTTCTTCTTACTGAAGTGGACATAAAGCCATAACCGCAGTGCATTTGTAAAAATTCCGCAATCTTATAGTTAGGTATAAAGTCGATTTTCTTGTATGGTCACATTTAACAATCGATATTGAGTTGCTTCAAATCATTTCCTTCACTTATTTAAGGTAATTATCCTTCTTCATCTTACTGAAGTGGATCTAAAGCCATGAAGCAGTGCATTTGGTGAATTCCACATTCTTATATTTAGGTATAAAGTCGATTTTCTTGTATGTACACATTTAGCAATCGATATTGAGTTGCTTCAAATCACTGACTTAACATATTTAAGTAAATAAACTTTCTTCATATTACTGAAGTTTACATAATGCCATAACGAAATGCATTTGGAAACAATCCACAATCTTATGTTTAGGTATAACATCGATTTTCTTGTATATACAAATTTAGCAATCCATATCGACTTGCTTCTCATCATTGACTTAACATATTTAAGTGAATAGACATTTTTCATCTTACTGAAGTTGACATAAAGCCATAACGAAATGCATTTGGAAAAATTCCACAATCTTATACTCAGGTATAACATCGATTTTCCTATATATACACATTTAGCAATCCATATCGAGTTGCTTCACATCAGTGACTTAACTTATTTAAATTAATAAACTTTCTTCATATTACTGAAGTTGACATAAAGCCATAACGGCAGTGCATTTGGAAGAATTCGACAATCTTATATTCAGGTATAAAGTCGATTTTCTTGTATATACATATTTAGCAGTCGATATTGAGTTGCTTCCAATCATTAACATCAAATGTTTTAGTTAGTTAACCTTCTTCATTTTACT
>NW_024393574.1:0-7181 GCF_016617805.1 Bactrocera tryoni
CTGCCGTTATGGCTTTATGTCAACTTCAGTGAGATGTAAAAGGTTAAATAACTTAAATATGTGAAGTTAATGATTTGAAGTAATGCAAGAGCGATTGCTGAATATGAATATACAAGTAAATCGACTTTATCCATAAATATAAGATTTTAGAATTCTTCTAAATGCACTGCCGTTTTTGCTTTATGGCAACTTTATTAAGATGAATAAAGGTTAATTAACTTAAATATGTGAAGTTAATGATTAGAAGCTACTCAGTATCGATTGCTTAATATGTGTATACAAGAAAATCGACTTTATATATATAGTAAATATAAGATTCTGGATTTCTTCCAAGTGCACTGCCGTTATGGCTTTATGTCAACTTCAGTATGATGAAGCAGGTGAATTAACTTAATTATGTGAAGTTAATGATTAGAAACTACTCAATATCGATTGTTAAATGTGTGTATACAAGAAAATAGACTTTATACATATAGTAAATATAAGATTTTGGAATTTTTCAAATGCACTGCGGTTTTGGTTTATGTCGACTTCAGTAAGATGAAGAAGGTGAATTAACTTAAATATGTAAAACTAATGATAAGAAGCTACTCCATATCGACTTCTAAATGCGTATATACAAGAAAATCTACTTTATACCTGAAGATAAGATTATGGAATTTTTCCAAATGCTCTGCCGTTATGGGTTTATGTCAACTTCAGTAAGATAAAGAAAGTTAACTAACTTAAATATGTGAAGTTAATGATTAGAAGCTACTCAATATCGATTGTTAAATGTGGGTATACAAAAAATTCGACTTTATATCTAAATATAAGACTATGGAATTTTTCCAAATGCTCAGCCGTTATGGCTTTGTGTACACTTCAGTAAGTTGAAGAAAGTAAACTTACTTAAATATGTGAAGTTAATGATTAGAAGCTACTCAATATTGATATGTGTATACAAGAAAATCGACTTTATACATATAGTAAATATAAAATTTGGAATTCCTTATGCACTGCCGTTATGGCTTTATGTCAACTTCAGTAAGATGTAAAAGGTTAATTAACTTAAATATGTAAAACTTATGATTAGAAGCTACTCAATATCGACTGCTAAATGTGTATTTACAAGAAAATCCACTTTATGTCTAAATATAAGATTATAGAATTTTTCCAAATGCTCTGCCGTTATGGCTTTATGTCAACTTCACTAAGTATTGCCGAATACGAATATACAAGAAAATCGACTTTATACATAACTATAAGATTTTAGAATTCTTCTAAATGCACTGCCGTTTTTGCTTTATGTCAACTTCATTAAAATGAATAAAGTTAAATAACTTAAATATGTGAAGTTAATGATTAGAAGTTACTCAATATCGATTGCTTAATATATGTATACAAGAAAATCGACTTTATAAATATAGTAAATAATAAATTTGGAATTCCTTATGCAGTACCGTTAAGGCTTTATGTCCAATTCAGAAAGATATAAAAGGTTAATTAACTTAAATATGTGAAGTTAGTGATTTGAAGCAAGTCAATATCGATTGGAAAATGTGTGTATACAAGAAAATCGACTTTATACATATAGTGAATATAAGATTCTGGAATTCTTCCAAATGCACTGCCGTTATGGCTTAATGTCAACTTCAGTAAGATGTAAAAGGTTAAATAACTTAAATATGTAAAGTTAATGACTTGAAGCAATGCAATAGCGACTGCTGAATATGAATATACAAGAAAATCGACTATATACATAATTATAAGATTTTAGAATTCTTCTAAATGCTTTCCCGTTTTTGCTTTATGTCAACTTCATTAAGATGAAGAAAGTTAATTAACTTAATATGTGAAGTTAATGATTAGAAGCTACTAAATATCGATTGCTAAATGTGTGTATACAAAAAATCGACTTTATACATATAGTAAATATAAGATTTGGAATTCTTCCAAATGCACTGCCGTTATGGCTTTATGTCAACTTCAGTAAGATGTAAAAGGTTAATTAAAAAAAATATGTAAAACTAATGATTAAAAGCTACTCAATATCGACTGCTAAATATGTGTATACAAGAAAATCGACTTTATATTTAAATATAAGATTTTGGAATTTTTCAAATGCACTGCCTTTATGACTTTATGTCAACATCGGTAAGATTAAGAAATTTAGTTTACTCAAATATGTGGAGTTAATGATTTGAAGCAATGCAATATCGATTGCTAGATGCGTATATATAAGATAATCGACTTTATACCTAAATACAATATTTTAGAGTTCTTCCAAGTGCATTGCCGTTATGGCTTTATGCCAACTTCAGCAAAATGTAAAAGGTTAATTAACTTAAATATGTGAAGTTAGCGATTTGAAACAATGCAATATCGATAGCTAAATGTGTATATACAAGAAAATCGACTTTATACCTCAATATAAGATAATGGAATTTTTCCAAATGCACTGCCATTATGGCTTTATGTCAACTTCAGTAAGATGTAAAAGGTTAAATAACTTAAATATGTGAAGTTAATGATTTGAAGCAATATAATAGCGATTGCTGAATATGAATATACAAGAAAATCGCCTTTATACATAGATATAAGATTTAAGAACTTTTCCAAATTCTCTGCCGTTATTGCTTTATGTAAACTTCAGTAAGATGAAGAAAGTTAACTAACTTAAATATGTGAAGTTAATTATAAAAAGGTACTCAATATCGATTGCTAAATATGTGTATACAAGAAAATCGACTTTATATATATAGTAAATATAAAATTTGTAATTCCTTATGCTCTACCGTTATGGCTTAATGTCCACTTCAGTAAGATGTAAAAGGTTAATTAACTTAAATATGTGAATCTTATGATTAGAAGCTACTCAATATCGATTGCTAAATGTGTATATACAAGAAAATCGACTTTATACCTCAATATAAGATAGTAGAATTTTTCCAAATGCACTGCCATTATGGCTTTATGTCAACTTCAGTAAGATGTAAAAGGTTAAATAACTTAAATATGTGAAGTTAATGATTTGAAGCAATGCAATAGCGATTGCTGAATATGAATATACAAAAAAATCGCCTTTATACATAAATATAAGATTTTAGAACTTTTCCAAATTCTCAGCCGTTAAGGCTTTATGTAAACTTCAGTAAGATGAAGAAAGTTAACTTACATAAATATGTGAAGTTAATGATTAGAAGCTACTCAATATCGATTGCTATATGTGTGTATATAAGAAAATCGACTTTATACATATAGTAAATATTAGATTCTGGAATTCTTCCAAATGCGCTGCCGTTATGGCTTTATGTCCACTTCAGTAAGATGTAAAAGGTTAATTAACTTAAATATGTGAAGCTTATGATTAGAAGCTACTCAATATCGATTGCTAAATGTGTATATACAAGAAATTCGACTTTATACCTAAATATAAGATAGTGGAGTTTTTCCAAATGCACTGCCATTATGGCTTTATGTCAACTTCAGTAAGATGTAAAAGGTTAAATAACTTAAATATGTGAAGTTAATGATTTGAAGCAATGCAATAGCGATTGCTGAATATGAATATACAAGAAAATCGCCTTTATACATAAATATAAGATTTTAGAATTTTTCCAAATTCTCAGCCGTTAAGGCTTTATGTAAACTTCAGTAAGATGAAGAAAGGTGACTTACTTTAATATGTGAAGTTAATGATTAGAAGCTACTCCATATCGATTGCTAAATGTGTGTATACAAAAAATTCGACTTTATATCTAAATATAAGATTATAGAATTTTTCCAAATGCTCTGCCGTTATGGCTTTATGTCAACTTCAGTAAGTATTGCCGAATACGAATATACAAGAAAATCGACTTTATACATAAATATAAGATCTTAGAATTCTTCTAAATGCACTGCCGTTTTTGCTTTATGTCAACTTCATTAAAATGAATAAAGTTAAATAACTTAAATATGTGAAGTTAATGATTAGAAGCTACTCAATATCGATTGCTAAATGTGTGTATACAAGAAAATCGACTTTATATATATAGCAAATATAAGATTCTGGATTTCTTCCAAATGCACTGCTATTATGGCTTAATGTTAGCCTCAGTAAGATATAAGGGGTTAAATAACTTAAATATGTGAAGTTAATCTTTTGAGGCAATGCAATAGCAATTTGTAAATATGAATATAAAAGAAAAGCGACTTTATACATAAATATAAGATTTTAGAATTTTTCCAAGTTCTCTGCCGTTATGGCTTTATGTAAACTTCAGTAAGATGAAGAAAGTTAACTAACTTAAATATGTGAAGTTAATGATTAGAAGCTACTCAATATCGATTGCTAAATATGTGTATACACGAAAATCGGCTTTATACATATAGTAAATATAAAATCTGGAATTCCTTATGCTTTACCTTTATGGCTTTATGTCCACTTCAGTAAGATGTAAAAGTTTAATTAACTTAAATATGTGGAGCTAATGATTAGAAGCTACTCAATTTCGATTGCTAACTGTGTGTATACAAGAAAATCGACTTTATACTATAGTAAATATAAGATTCTGGAATTCTTCCAAGTGCACTGCCGTTATGGCTTTATGTCAACTTCAGTAAGATGTAAAAGGTTAAATAACTTAAATATGTAAAGTTAATGATTCGAAGCAATGCAAGAGCGATTGCTGAATAAGAATATACAAAAAAATCGACTTTATACTTATAGTAAATTTAAGATTTTGGAATTTTTCAAATGCACTGCCGTTTTGGCTTTATGTCAACTTCATTAAGATGAAGAAAGGTGACTAACTTTATTATGTGAAGTTAATGATAAGAAGCTTTTCAATATCGATTGCTAAATGTGTGTATACAAAAAAATCGACTTTATACATACAGTAAATTTAAGATTTTGGAATTTTTCAAATGCACTGCCGTTTTGGCTTTATGTCAACTTCATTAAATGAAGAAAGGTGACAAACTTTATTATGTGAAGTTAATGATTAGAAGCTACTCAATATCGGTTGCTAAATGTGTCTATACAAGAAAATCGACTTTATACATATACTAAGTATAAGTCTCTGGAATTCTTCCAAATGCACTGCCGTTATGGCTTTATGTCAACTTCAGTAAGATGAAGAAGGTTAATCAACTTAAATATGTAAAACTAATGATTAAAAGCTACTCAATATCGATTGCTAAATGTATGTATACAAGAAAATCGTTTTTATATATATACTAAGTGTAAGTCTCTGGAATTCTTCCAAATGCTCTGCCGTTATGGCTTTATGTCAACTTCAGTAAGATGTAAAAGGTTAAATAACTTAAATATGTGCAGTTAATGATTAGAAGCTACTCAATATCGATTGCTAAATGTGTGTATACAAAAAAATCAACTTTATACATATAGTAAATATAAGATTTTGGAATTTTTCAAATGCACTGCCGTTTTGGCTTTATGTCAACTTCAGTAAGATGAAGAAGGTTAATTAACTTAAATATGTAAAACTAATGATTAGAAGCTACTCCATATCGACTGCTAAATGTGTGTATACATGAAAATCGACTTTATACATGTAGTAAATATAAAATCTGGAATTCCTTATGCCTTACCGTTATGGCTTTATGTCCTCTTCAGTAAGAAGTAAAAGGTTAATTAACTTAAATATGTGAAGTTAATGATTAGAAGCTACTCAATATCGATTGCTTAATGTGTGTATACAAAAAAATCGACTTTATACATATAGCAAATATAAGATTTTGGAATTTTTCAAATGCCCTGCCGTTTTGGCTTAATGTCAACTTCAGTAAGATGAAGAAAGGTGACTTACTTTAATATGTGAAGTTAATGATTAGAAGCTACTCAATATCGGTTGTTAATGTGTCTATACAAGAAAAACGACTTTATATATATAGTAAATATAAGATTCTGGATTTCTTCCAAATGCACTGCCGTTATGGCTTTATGTCAACTTCAGTGAGATGTAAAAGGTTAAATAACTTAAATATGTGAAGTTAATGATTTGAAGTAATGCAAGAGCGATTGCTGAATATGAATATACAAGTAAATCGACTTTATCCATAAATATAAGATTTTAGAATTCTTCTAAATGCACTGCCGTTTTTGCTTTATGGCAACTTTATTAAGATGAATAAAGGTTAATTAACTTAAATATGTGAAGTTAATGATTAGAAGCTACTCAGTATCGATTGCTTAATATGTGTATACAAGAAAATCGACTTTATATATATAGTAAATATAAGATTCTGGATTTCTTCCAAGTGCACTGCCGTTATGGCTTTATGTCAACTTCAGTATGATGAAGCAGGTGAATTAACTTAATTATGTGAAGTTAATGATTAGAAACTACTCAATATCGATTGTTAAATGTGTGTATACAAGAAAATAGACTTTATACATATAGTAAATATAAGATTTTGGAATTTTTCAAATGCACTGCGGTTTTGGTTTATGTCGACTTCAGTAAGATGAAGAAGGTGAATTAACTTAAATATGTAAAACTAATGATAAGAAGCTACTCCATATCGACTTCTAAATGCGTATATACAAGAAAATCTACTTTATACCTGAAGATAAGATTATGGAATTTTTCCAAATGCTCTGCCGTTATGGGTTTATGTCAACTTCAGTAAGATAAAGAAAGTTAACTAACTTAAATATGTGAAGTTAATGATTAGAAGCTACTCAATATCGATTGTTAAATGTGGGTATACAAGAAAATCGATTTTATACATATAGTAAATATAAGATTCTGGAATTCTTCCAAATGCATTGCCGTTATGGCTCTATGTCAACTTCTGTAATATGTAAAATGTTAACTAACTTACATATGTAAAACTAATGATTAAAAGCTACTCAATATCGATTGCCAAAATTGTGTATACAAGAAAATCGACATTATACATATACTAAGTATAAGATTATGGAATTTTTTCAAATGCACTGCCCTTATGGCTTTATGTCAACATCGGTAAGATTAAGAAATTTCTTCTTCTTCTTAATTGGCGTAGACACCGCTTACGCGATTATAGCCGAGTTAACAACAGCACGCCAGTCGTTTCTTCTTTTCGCTACGTGGCGCCAATTGGATATTCCAAGCGTAGCCAGGTCCTTCTCCACCTGGTCCTTCCAACGGAGTGGAGGTCTTCCTCTTCCTCTGCTTCCCCGGCGGGTACAGCGTCGAATACTTTAAGAG
>NW_024393575.1:0-3232 GCF_016617805.1 Bactrocera tryoni
AGTTGCTTCAAATCATAAGATTAACATATTGAAGTTCTCTTACCGTCTTCATCTTACCGAAGCAGACATAACGCCATAACGGCAGTGCATTTGGAAGAATTCCACAAGCTTATATTAAGGTATAAATTCGATTTTCTTGTATATTCACATTTGGCAATCGATATTGAGTTGCTTGGAATCACTAGTTTAACATATTTAAGTTAATTTACCTTCTTCATCTTCCTGAAGTGGACATAAAGCTATAACGGCAGTGCATGCGGAAGAATTCCACAATCCTATATTACGACATAAAGTCGATTTTCTTGTATGTTCACATTTAGCATTCGATATTGAGTTGCTTCAAATCATTTACTCACTTATTTAAGTTAATTAACATTCTTCATCTTACTGAAGTTGACATAAAGCATAACAGCAGTGCATTTAGAAGAATTCCACATTCTTATATTAAGGTATAAAGTCGATTTTCTTGTATATACACATTTAGCAATCGATATTGAGTTGCTTCGAATCATTAGTTTAACATATTTAAGTTAATTTACCTTCTTCATCTTACTGAAGTGGACATAAAGCTATAACGGAAAAGCATTTGGAAGAATTCCACAATCCTATATTAAGGCATGAAGTCGATTTTCTTGTATGTTCCCACTTAGCAATCGATATTGAGTTGCTTCAAAACATTTACTCACTTACTTAAGTTAATAAACATTCTTCATCTTACTGAAGTTGACATAAAGCTATAACAGCAGTGCATTTGGAAAAATTCCACAATCCTATTTTAGGGTATAAAGGCGATTTTCTTGTATATTCACATTTGGCAATCGATATTGAGTTGCTTCGAATCATTAGTTTAATATATTTAAGTTAATTTACCTTCTTCATCTTACTGAAGTAGACATAACGCTATAGCGGCAGTGCATTTGGAAGAATTCCACAATCTTATATTAAGGTATAAAGTCGATTTTCTTGTATATTCACATTTAGCAATCGATATTGAGTTGCTTCGAATCACTAGTTGAACATATTTAAGTTAATTTACCTTCTTAATCTTCCTAAAGTGGACATAAAGCTATAACGGCCGTGCATTTGGAAGAATTCCACAATCTTATATTGAGGTATAAAGTCGATTTTCTTGTATATGCACATTTAGCAATCGATATTGAGTTGCATCTAATCATTAGTTTAACATATTTAAGTTAATTTACCTTCTTCATCTTACTGAAGTGGACATAAAGCTATAAAGGCAGTGCATTTGGAAGAATTTCATATTCTTATATTAAGGTATAAAGTCGATTTTCTTGTATATTCACATTTAGCAATCGATATTGAGTTGCTTCAAATCACTAGTTTAACATATTTAAGTTCCTTACCGTCTTAATCTTACTGAAGTAGACATAAAGCCATAACGGCAGTGCATTTGGAAGAATTCCACAATCCTATATTAAGGCATAAAGTCGATTTTCTTGTATATTCACATTTAGCAATCGATATTGAGTTGCTTCGAATCACTAGTTTAACACATTTAAGTTAATTTACCTTCTTTATCTTCCTGAAGTGGACATAAAGCTATAACGGCAGTGCATTTGGAAGAATTCCACAATCTTATATTAACGTATAAAGTCGATTTTCTTGTATATTCACATTTAGCAATCGATATTGAGTTGCTTCGAATCACTAGTTTAACATATTTAAGTTCACTTACCTTCTTCATCTTACGGAAGTGGACATAAAGCTATAACGGCAGTGCATTTGGAAGAATTCCACAATCTTATATTAAGGTATAAAGTCGATTTTCTTGTATATACACATTTAGCAATCGATATTGAAGTGCTTCGAATCATTAGTTTAACATATTTAGGTTAATTTACTTTCTTCATCTTACTGAAGTGGACATAAAGCTATAACGGCAGTGCATTTGGAAGAATTCCACAATCCTATATTGAGGCATAAATTCGATTTTCTTGTATGTTCACACTAAGCAATCGATATTGAGTTGCTTTAAATCATTTACTCACTTTTTAAGTTAATTAACATTTATCATCTTACTGAAGTTGACATAAAGCTATAACAGCAGTGCATTTTGAAGAATTCCACAATCTTATATTAAGGCATAAAGTCGATTTTCTTGTATATACACATTTAGCAATCGATATTGAGTTGCTTCGAATCATTAGTTTAACATATTTAGGTTAATTTACCTTCTTAATCTTACTGAAGTAGACATAACGCTATAACGGCAGTGCATTTGGAAGAATTCCACAATCCTATATTAAGGCATAATTCGATTTTCTTGTATGTTCACACTTAGCAAGCGATATTGAGTGGCTTCAAATCATTTACTCACTTATTTAAGTTAATTAACATTCTTCATCTTACTGAAGTTGACATAAAGCCATAACGGCAGTGCATTTAGAAGAATTCCACAATCTTATATTAATGTATAAATTCGATTTTCTTGTATATACACATTTAGCAATCGATATTGAGTTGCTTCGAATCATTATTTTAACATATTTAAGTTAATTTACCTTCTTCATCTTACTGAAGTGGACATAAAGCTATAACGGCAGTGCATTTGGAAGAATTCCACAATCCTATATTAAGGAATAAAGTCGATTTTCTTGTATGTTCACATTTAGCAATCGATATTGAGTTGCTTCAAATCATGAGTTTAACATATTTAAGTTCACTTACCTTCTTCATCTAACTGAAGTAGACACAGCGCCATAACGGCAGTGCATTTGGAAGAATTCCACAATCTTATATTAAGGTATATAGTCGATTTTTTTGTATATTCATATTTAGCAATCGATATTGAGTTGCTTCAAATCACTATTTTAACATATTTCAGTTTTCTTACCGTCTTATTCTTACTGAAGTAGACATAAAGCCATAACGGCAGTGCATTTGGAAGAATTCCACAATCTTATATTAAGGTATAAAATCGATTTTCTTGTATATTCACATTTAGCAATCGATATTGAGTTGCTTCGAATCATTAGTTTAACATATTTAAGTTCACTTACCTTCTTCATCTTACTGAAGGAGACATAAAGCCATAACGGCAGTGCATTTGGAAGAATTTCACAACCTTATATTAAGGCATAAAGTCAATTTTCTTGTATATACACATTTAGCAATCGATATTGAGTTGCTTCGAATCATTAGTTTAACATATTTAAGTTCACTTACCTTCTTCATCTTACTGAAGGAGACATAAAGCCATAACGGCAGT
>NW_024393576.1:0-1545 GCF_016617805.1 Bactrocera tryoni
ATGTCAACTTCGGTAATATGAAGAAGGTTAATTAACTTAAATATGTTAGACTAATGATTTAAAGCAACTCAATATCGATTGCTGAATGTGCATATACAAGAAAATCGACTTTATACCTAAATATAAGATTATCGAATTCTTGAAAATGCACTGCCGTTATGGCTTTATGTCAACTTCGGCAATATGAAGAAGGTCAATTAACTTAAATATGTTAAACTAATGATTTAAAGCAACTCAATATCGACTGCTAAATGTGCATATACAAGAAAATCGACTTTATACCAAGATATAAGATTGTCGAATTCTTGCAAATGCACTGCCGTTATGGCTTTATGTCAAACTCAGTAAGATGAAGAAAGTTAATTAACTTAAATATTTGATGTTAATGATTTGAAGCAACTCAATACCGTTTGCTAAATGCGTATATACAAGAAAATCGACTTTAATCCTGAATATAAGATTGTCGAATTCTTCCAAATGCACTGCCGTTATGGCTTTAAGTCAAATTCGGTACGATGAAGAACGTAAGTTAATTAAAATATGTTAAACTAATGATTTTAAGTAACTCAATATCGATTTTTAAATGTATACATACAAGAAAATTGACTTAATACCTGAATATAAGATTGTCGAATTCTTCCAAATGCAGTGCCGTTATGGCTTTATGTCAACTTCGATAAGATGAAGAAGGCTAACTAACTTAAATATTTTATGTTAGTGATTTGAAGCAACTCAATACCGTCTGCTAAATGTGTACATACAAGAAAATCGACTTTATACCTGAATATAAGATTGTCGAATTCTTCCAAATGCACTGCAGTTATGGCTTTATGTCAACTTCGATAAAATGAGAAAGGCTAATTAACTTAAATATTTGATGGTAATGATTTGAAGCAACTCAATTATGACTCCTAAATGTGTATATACAAGAAAATCGACTTTATACCTGAATATAAGTTTGTCGAATTCTTCCAAATGCACTGCAGTTATGGCTTTATGTGAAATTCAGCAAAATGAAAAAGGCTAATTGACTTAAATAATTGATGGTAATGATTTGAAACAACCCAATACCGACTGCTAAATGTGTATATACAATAAAATCGACTTTATACCTGAACATAAGATTGTCGAATTCTTCCCAATGCACTGCCGATATGGCTTTATGTCAAACTCAGAAAGATGGAGAAAGTTAATTAATTTCAATATTTGAAGTTATTGAGTTGAAGCAACTCAATACCGACTGCTAAATGTGTATATGCAAGAAAATCGAATTTAAACCTGAATATAAGATTGTCGAATTCTTCCAGATGCACTGCCGTTATGGCTTTATGTCAACTTCGATAAAATGAGAAAGGCTAATTAACTTAAATATTTGATGTTAATCATATGAAGCAACTCAATATCGACTGCTCAAAGTGTATATACAAGAAAATCGACTTTATACCTGATGACTAGATTGTCGAATTCTTGCAAATGCACAGCCGTTATGGCTTTATGTCAAATTCAGCAAGATGAAGAAGACTAATTAACTTAAATATTTGATGT
>NW_024393577.1:0-2538 GCF_016617805.1 Bactrocera tryoni
CTTTATGTCAACTTCAGCAAGATGAATAAGGCTAATTAACTTATATATTTGATGTTAACGATTTAAAGCAACTCAACACCGACTGCTAAATGTGTATATACAGGAAAATAGACTTTATACCTGAATATAAGATTGTCGAATTTTCCAAATGCACTGCCGTTATGGCTTTTTGTCAACTTCGATAAGATGAAGAAGGCTAATTAAATTAAATATTTGATGTTAATGATTTGAAGCAACTCAACACCGACTGCTAAATGTGTATATACAAGAAAACCGTTTTTATACCTGAATATAAGATTGTCGAATTCTTCCACATGCACTGCCGTTATGGCTTTATGTCAACTTAGGTAAGATAAAGAAGGTTAATTAACTTAAATATGTTAAATTAATGAATTAAAGAAACTCAACACCGACTGCTAAATGTGTATATACAAGAAAACCGTCTTTATACCTGAATATAAGATTGTCGAATTCTTCCAAATGCACTGCCGTTATGGCTTTATGCCAACTTCAGCAAGATGAGGAAGGTTAATTATCTTAAATATTTGATGTTAACGATTTGAAACAACTCAATATCGACTGCTAAATGTGTATATATAAGAAAATCGACTTTATACCAGAATATAAGATTGTCGAATTCTTCCAAATGCACTGCCGTTATGGCTTTATGTCAACTTCGATAAGATAAAGAAGGATAATAAACTTTAATATTTGATGTTAAGGATTTAAAGCAACTCAATATCGACTGTAAATGTGTATATTCAAGAAAATCGACTTTATACCTGAATATAAGTTTGTCGAATTCTTCCAAATGCACTGCCGTTATGGCTTTATGTCAACTTCGATAAGATGCAGAAGGCTAATAAACTTAAATATTTGATGTTAATGATTTGAAGCAACTCAACACCGACTGCTAAATGTGTATATACAACTCAACACCGACTGCTAAATATGTATATACAAGAAAATTGACTTTATACCTGAATATAAGATTGTCGAATTCTTCCAAATGCACTGCCGTTATGGCTTTATGTCAACTTGGGTAAGATAAAGAAGGTTAATTAACTTAAATATGTTAAATTAAAGCAACTCAATATCGACTGCTAAATGCGTATATACAAGAAAATCGACTTTATACCTGAATATAAGATTGTCGAATTCTTCCAAATGCACTGCCGTTATGGTTTTATGTCAACTTGGGTAAGACGTAGAAGGCTAATAAACTTTAATAATTGATTTTAGTGATTTGAAACAACTCAACACCGACTTCTAAATGTGTATATACAAGAAAATTGACTTTTTTCCTGAAAATAAGATTTGTCGAATTCTTTCAAATGCGCTGCCGTTATGGCTTTATGTCAACTTCGATAAGATGAATAAGGCTAATTAACTTAAATATTTGATGTTAATGATTTGAAACAACTCAACACCGACTGCTAAATGTGTGTATACAAGAAAATCGACTTTATACCTGAATATAAGATTGTCGAATTTTCCAAATGCACTGCCGTTAAAGCTTTATGTCAACTTGGGTAAGATGAATAAGGTAAATTAACATAATAATGTTAAATTAATGAATTAAAGCAACTCAATATCGACTGCTAAATGTGTATATACAAGAAAATCGACTTTATACCTGAATGTAAGGTTGTCGAATTCTCCCAAATGCACTGCCGTTATGACTTTATGTCAACTTCAGTAAGATGAAGAAGGTAAATTAACTTAAAGACGTTAAATTAATGATTTAAAGCAACTCAATATCGACTGCTAAATGTGTATATATGTACAAGAAAATGGACTCTATACCTGAATATAAGATTGTCGAATTCTTCCAAATGCACTGCCGTTATGGCCTTATGTCAACTTCAATAAGATGAAGAAGGCAAATTAACTTAAAGATGTTAAATTAATGATTTAAAGCAACTCAATATCGACTGCTAAATGTGTATATATGTACAAGAAAATGGACTCTATACCTGAATATAAGATTGTCGAATTCTTCCAAATGCACTGCCGTTATGGCCTTATGTCAACTTCAAAAAGATGAAGAAGGTAAATTAACTTAAAGATGTTAAATTAATGATTTAAAGCAGCTCAATATCGACTGCTAAATGTGTATATACAAGAAAATCGACTTTATACCGGACTCTATACCTGAATATAAGATTGTCGAATTCTTCCAACTGCACTGGCGTTATGGCTTTATGTCAACTTCAAGAAGATGAAGAAGGTTTATTAACATAAATATGGTAAATTAATGATTTAAAGCAACTCAGTATCGACTGCTAAATGTGTTTATACAAAAAAATCGGCTCTATACCCGAATATTAGATTGTCGAATTCTTCCAAATGCACTGCCGTTATGGCCTTATGTCAACTTCAATAAGATGAAGAAGGTAAATTAACTTAAAGATGTGAAATAAATGATTTAAAGCAACCCAATATCGACTGCTAAATGTGTATATACAAGAAAATCGACTTTTACCTGAATATGAGATTATCGAATTCTTCCAAATGCACTGCCGTTATGGCCTTATG
>NW_024393578.1:0-18845 GCF_016617805.1 Bactrocera tryoni
TATTTATTCGAAGAAATTCGTTGTGGATTTCTAAATGTGTACATCCAAGAAAATCGATTTTATAGCCAAATGTAAAATTATGGATTTTTTTTCCAAATGCATTGCCGTTGTGGCATTATGTCAACTTAAGTAAGATGAAGAACGGAAATTAACTTTAATGTGTGAATTTAATAATTTGAAGCAACTTGATATGGATTTCTAAATGTGTACATGCAAGAAAGTCGGTTTTATACCTAAATGTAAAATTATGGAATTTTTTCAAATGCACTCCCGTTTTGGCTTTATGCCAACGTCAGTTAGTTGAAGAAGGTTAATTAAATTTAATATGCAAAGCTAATGATTTGAAGCTATTCGACATAGATTGCCAAATGTGCATATGCAAGAAAATCGGTTTTATACCTAAATGTAAAAGTGTGGAATTTTTCCAAATGCACCGCCTCTATGGCTTTATGTCAGCTTCAGTAAGATGAAGAAAGGAAATTAACTTTATTATGTGAATTTAATAATTTGAAGGAATTTAATATGGATTTCTAAATGTGTACATGCAAGAAACTCGGTTTTATACCCAAATGTAAAATTATGGAATTTTTTCAAATGCACTGCCGTTTTGGCTTTATGCCAACTTCAGTAAGATGAAGAAGGTTAACTAAATTTAATATGTAAAGCTAATGATTTGAAGCAACTTGATATGGATTTCTAGATGTGTGCATAAAATGAAAATTGGATTTATACCTAAATGTAAACATATGAAATTTTTTCCAAATCCACTGCCGTTATGGCTCTATGCCAACTTTAGTAAGATCAAGAATGTTAATTAACTTTAATATGTGAATTTTATAGTTTGAAGCAACTTGATATGGATTTCTATATGTGTGCATACAAGAAAATTGGTTTTACACCTGAATGTAAAATGATGGCATTTTTTCCGTATCTACTGCCGTTATGGCTCTATGCCAACTTGAGTAAGATGAAGAATGTTAATTAACTTTAATATGTGAATTTTATAGCTTGAAGCAACTTGATATGGATTTCTAAATGTGTTCACGCAAGAAAGTCGGTTTTATAACTAAACTTAAAATTGTGGAATTTTTCCAAATGCACTGCCGTTAAGGTTTCATGCCAACTTTAGTAAGACAAAGAAAGTTAATTAACTTTAATATGTGAATTCAATAATTTGAAGAAACTTGATATGGATTTCTAAATGTGTATATGCAAACAAAACGGTTTTATACCTAGATGTAAAATTATGGAATTTTTCCAAATGCTCTGATGTTTTAGCTTTATGTTAACTTAAGTAAGATAGTGAGAGTCAATTAACTTTAATATGCGAAACTAATGATTTGAAGCAAATTGATATGGATTTCTAAATGTGTACATGCAAGAAAGTTGGTTTTATACCTAAATGTAAAATTATGGAATTTTTTCAAATGCACTCCCGTTTTGGCT
The DNA here is from genome assembly GCF_016617805.1 of Bactrocera tryoni. Classification (NCBI taxonomy): domain Eukaryota; kingdom Metazoa; phylum Arthropoda; class Insecta; order Diptera; family Tephritidae; genus Bactrocera; species Bactrocera tryoni. The sequence goes on from NW_024393578.1 coordinate 1,447, forward strand.
TTATGCCAACGTCAGTAAGTTGAAGAAGGTTAATTAAATTTACTATGCAAAGCTAATGATTTGAAGCTATTCGACATAGATTGCCAAATGTACATATGCAAGAAAATCGGTTTTATACCTAAATGTAAAAGTGTGGAATTTTTCAAAATGCACTGTCTCTATGGCTTTATGTCAACTTCAGTAAGATGAAGAATGTTAATTAACTTTAATATGTGAATTTAATAATTTGAAGCAACTTGATGTGGATTTCTAAATGTGTACATGCAAGAAAGTCCGTTTTATACCTAAATGTAAAATTATGAAATTTTTTCAAATGCACTGCCGTTTTGGCTCTATGCCAACTTCAGTAAAATAAAGAAGGTTAACTAAATTTAAAGGGTAAAGCTAATGATTTGAAGCAACTTGATATGGATTTCTAGATGTGTGCATACAAGAAAATTGGTTTTACACCTAAATGTAAAATGATGGAATTTTTTCCAAATCCACTGCCGTTATGGCTCTATGCCAACTTGAGTAAGATGAAGAATGTTAATTAACTTTAATATGTGAATTCAATAATTTGAAGAAACTTGATATGGATTTCTAAATGTGTACATGCAAGAAAGTCGGGCTTATACCTAAATGTAAATTTATGGAATTTTTCCAAATGCCTGCCGTTATGTAGAATTATGGAATATTTCCAAATATTCTGCTGTTATGGGTATATGGCAACTTAAGTAAGATGGTGAGAGTTAATTCACTTTAACAAGTGAAGCTATTATTTGAAGAAAATAATTGTGGATTTCTAAATGTGTATATGCAAAAAAATCGGTTTTATACCTAAATGCAAAATTGTGGAATTTTTCCAATTGCACTGCCTCTATGGCTTTATGCCAACTTTAGTAAGATGAAGAAGCTTAACTAACTTTATTATGTGAAGCTATTGATTTGAAGCAATTCGTTACGGATTTCCAGATGTGTATATGCAAGAAAATCGGTTTTATACTTAAATGTAAAATTATAGAATTTTTTTCCAAATGCACTGCCGTTGTGGCATTATGTCAACTTAAGCAAGATGAAGAAAGTTAATTAACTTTAAGATGTGAATTTAATAATTTTAATCAACTTGACATGGATTTCTAAATGTGAATATGCAACAAAATCAGTTTTATGCCTAAATGCAAAATTGTGGAATATTTCCAAATGCACTGCCCTCATGGCTTTATGTCAACTTGAGTAAGATGATGTGGGTTAAATAACTTTAATATGTGAAGCTAATGATTTGAAGCAATTCGTTGTGGATTTTCAGATGTGCATATGCAAGAAAATCGGTTTTATACCTAAATGTAAAATTATGAAATTTTTTCCAAATGCATTGCCGTTATGGTTTTACGCCAACTTCAGTAAGGTGTAGAAGGTTAGTTAACTTTAATATGTGAAGCTTATAATTTGAAGCAACTTGATATGGAGTTGTAGATGTGTACATACAAGAAAGTCGGTCTTGTACCTAAATGTAAATTTATGGAATTTTTTTTCCAAATGCATTGGCGTTATGGCTTTTTGACAACTTTAGTAATATGAAGAAAGTTAATTAACTTTAAAATGTTAAGCTAATGATTTGAAGCAACGTGGTATAGATTTCTAAATGTGTATGCAAGAAAATCGGTTTTATAAATAAATGTAAATTATGGAATCTTTTCCAAATACACTGTCGTTATGGCTTTATGTCAACTTGTGTAAGATGATGACGGTTAATTAACTTTAAGATGTTAAGCTTATTATTCGAAGCAATTCGTTGTGCCTTTCTAAATGTGTATACGCAAGAAAATCGGTTTTATACCTGAGTGTAAAAATGTGGAAGTTTTACAAATGAACTACCGTCATGGCTTAATGTCATCTTGAATAAAATGATGAGGGTTAATTAACTTTAATATGTTAAGCTAATGATTTGAAGCAATTCGTTGTGGATTTTCAGATGTGTATATGCAAGAAAATCGGTTTTATACCTAAATGTAAAATTATGAAATTTTTCCAAGTGCACTGTCGTCATGGCTTTATGTCATCCTGAATAAGATGATGAGTTTTTATTAACTTTTATATGTGAAGCGTAGGATTTGAAGCAACTTGATACGGATTTGTAAATGTGAACGTGCAAGAAAGTCGGTTTTTTACCTAAATGTAAAATTATGAAATTTTTGCAAATGCACTGTCGTTTTGGCTTTATGCCAACTTCTGTAAGATGAAGGAAGTTAATTAACTTTAATACTTTGAGCAATTGAATGGATTGCTTAATGTATATGCAAGAAAATCGGTTTTATACCTAAATGTAAAATTATGAAATTTTTCCAAGTGCACTGTCGTCATGGCTTTATGTCATCCTGAATAAGATGATGAGTTTTTATTAACTTTTATATGTGAAGCGTAGGATTTGAAGCAACTTGATACGGATTTGTAAATGTGAACGTGCAAGAAAGTCGGTTTTTTACCTAAATGTAAAATTATGAAATTTTTGCAAATGCACTGTCGTTTTGGCTTTATGCCAACTTCTGTAAGATGAAGGAAGTTAATTAACTTTAATACATGAAGCTAATGATTTGAAGCCATTCGACATAGATTGCCAAATGTGTATGAGTTAACAATAGTTACCGTACTGAAGTTCCCATGCTGCCAAAAATTGCAATGCATGCATTCTGCATCGTTCACTTCATGCGCGATCAAATTAAATGTTTAGTCAGCCGTTGTAATTCGATGTTCAGCTCGTTGCATGAGCATGTCACATGAGTGTGGGAAATGCTTATTTAAGCAATTAGAGGCCGACGCTAACGGCAGCAGCGACGGTAAGAATAGTAGGCTAGCAGTAAGCTTACGAATTAATAAATAAACAGTTTTAGAACGAAACTCAACGTGTTAATACATTTCAAGTAACTTTGGGTAGTCGACAACACCGTCGCTACCGCAGAAGGAGTTATAGAAAAGTGATCAAAACTAACTTCAAGTAACTTTGGGCAGTCGACAACACCGTCGCTACCGCAGAAGGAGTTATAGAAAGTTGATCAAAAATAATTAACACATTTCAAAGTAACTTTGGGTAGTCGACAACACCGTCGCTGCCGCAGAAGGAGTTGTAGAAAGGTGATCAAAACTAACTGGCGCCCAACCAGAGGAAACCCACCCAGAAAGGACCACCACCACCACTACCACCATCACCATCACCTGAAGGCAGAGGTATCAAGACCCCACCGATAAATTATGTAAGTGAAACTTTTTTTCTCTCCGCCTTCTGTTCATAATTATATTAGTGATAATTTGATAATTTAAGTGTGGTTGGAATAAACAGGGTTGTACTTTGAACGCCTGTTTCCCATTTTTGGTTTTTTTTGTGCACTTACGTTCGCTACCCGTCCGTGCCATCTTAACTACCTTGCATGAGCAAACTTGAGACTAGTGAACCAACTTTTGGCAAGCAAACGTCTCAGACGCGAACAACACATGAACGACCAACAACTGCATGGTATTATTAATGCGGCGACAGCACCGCACCACAAGTACAAAGGAAAGACTTTGAAACCAAGCTAGAGCAGCTTACAAACCAGTTTCAGGCCACAACTGTGGCAGATGCTGAAGTTTAGACTTACGAACCAATAAAAATCATAGACGGGGTAGAATGTCATGAAGGTCTGGATGCAGTTAAATCACTTCCAGAGTTCGATGGCTCACAGGAGCAATATGTCTCCTGGCAGAAGGCAGCTATGGCCGCGTATGATACATTTAAAACCTACGTGGGTAGTTCAAAACACTACCAAGCTGTCCTCATAATTCGCAACAGAATTAGGGGATCGGCTGATGCAGTTTTAGCATCATTCAACAGGGTCCTTAATTTCGACGCTGTCATTAGCCGTTTAGATTTTACATACTCAGACAAGCGACCATTGTATCTGCTCGAGCTAGCAACGATAAGGCAAGGACAATTGTCGATTATTCTATTTTATGAGGAGGTTAAGAAAAAACTCACACTTCTCACAAATTAAACTACAATGACGTTTGACACCGACGAGGCACGGTACATGAATGACAAGCATAGGGCCGATGCACTGCGCGTATTAGTCTCCGGGTTAAGGAGAAACCTCACGGATGTTCTTTTTGCGGCCCAGCCCAAAGATTTGCCCTCGGCTCCTGCAATGGCCCAGGAAATAGAACGAAATAACGACAGGCACACATTTGCGGCCCAGTTTGCAAGATCGTTGGAGGAAAAAAACCTGAGACAACCTCAAAACCGATTTTATCAGAAGCAGTCCGACATTCAGTACAGGACTGGAAAAGACCCCTATTTCACCCGGGAGCAAGGAGCTCGCCCACCAAAGCGCGACCAAGTTGAGGAAATGGAAGTCGATCCATCCTCGAGGTTCTAACAGAGCACTAACTTTCCAAGCCAGAACAACCAGATTACGCATAACTCAAGCTTACCTATAGCACATCCCCTTAGCGACAGTCAACCACAAGGTGCGTTCAAGAGACCTGCGAATTCTCAAAGAACGTCGGACTACAGACGCTAGAGGATTAACCATTTGACGGAAGAAAGAAGCGAAGTGTATGAGAAGCAGTACGATCAAGCCGCTTATGATGCAGCGGCAGAAATAGAAGCTGAAAATGAAGCTGAGTATGAAGAAGATGCGCTTAATTTTTTAGCGGAGAGTCCCTGCACCCGTTCATTCAACGATAACCCGGACGTTGCTGCCAGACTAGAGAAAGCCCAACAAAAACAGCAGGAGCGGAGTAATGCCTACCGCCAAAATAGAATCTTCGAAATTGGAGAAAAGGTCCTGGTAAAGTCCAACAAGAGACTAAGCGACAAGGTCACTCCACTGTACGTCGAGGAAAGGATAGACGCTGATCTAGGAACAACCGTTCTTATTAAAGGGAGGGTGGTCCACAAGGACAACCTCAAGTGAAACTCTCGACAAAATAACTTTTCTACATAGTTTTTATTTTGAATTTCAGGCATACGCCCGTCTTCGCACTTTTGACTTGGGTTGCGCTCACAGCTTCCAAATTAACGGACTACTCGCACGCGGACTACATACCGATCCTGGACGGTACTGCAGTAATTTGGAACGAGACGAGGTACATAAAGCACATATCAAATTAAACGGAATATGAACAATACATACAAGAAACCACTGACTTGATTAGCGTCTTCCCACAATCACAAATGAGGAAGATCGTAGAAGTAGACACCAGGCATTTACGTACTTTATTAGGGACATTAGGAGTACACCATAGACATGCTCGGAGCCTAAACTTTTTGGGACCCGCCCTGAAGGTAATAGCCGGCTCGCCTGACTTACTACAAACAAGACTAACGGAGCAAGAGCTAATACAGTCAAACAATAGGCAGATCGTCATTAATTCCAAAACTCAGGAGCAGATTAACGCCCTCACGAATACGGTCAATAAAATTCTCAATGTAAAGAAAAGGGAAGAAATAGATTCATCACACCTCTATGAAACACTTAACACTGGAGATTCAAAATTTAATAATTGCAATCACACTGGCTAAATTTAATATAATAAACCCTGCTATTATTGATGCAGATGATTTGGAGACGGTTATGAAGGAGAGTTTCGGAAGAGTTACAATAACCCAATTGTTTAGCATAGCTAGAGTTAAGGTTTTAGCAAGTAAGGAAATTGTAAGCTTTATTATCGGTTTTCCTAGACCTAAGTTATTATGTAAGAAGATTACTATTTTTCCCGTATCGCATGCTGGCCGTATATTACATTTACTGGACAACATTATAGCAGACTGCGGAGGCAACATTACTGCTGTTATATCCTGCATTGATACGCCAATGGTAACGTTCTGTAAAGAAGCCGAAACTGAAACTTGCGCACAAAGCCTACACTCCGGCGCTGTAGAACACTGTGCCACCAAGCCCAACGATTTATCCCCCATTGTCGTCGTCGACGATGGTATAGTTTTGATAAATGATGTATTAGTCAAGGCTAGCATAGATAATGGCCCTGAAATGTTTATTAATGGCACTTTTCTTGTTACATTCGAACGTACCGCTTTTATCAATGGCACCAAATACCTTACTCTCAATGGATATTCGAAGAGACTTCCACAACAAGCTGCCTCAGCACGAATCAACATAACCTCCCATCATACCCTACTAAGCCTAACATTTCTCCACAAGCTAAGTGCAGCAAACTTGGGGCACATCACTGATTTACGCATACGAACGATTGCTACACCACTAGTAACCGCAGTAATCTGTGCCGCAATCGTCGTAATCCTTGCGATCAATCATCTTACTAAAGCGTAGGCGACAAAGAGAAACTTCTCAGGCGGTGCGTCAAATGTTGGAAAGGACGAGGACGACCATGTTTTGAAGAAGGGAGTAGTTAACAATAGTTAACGCACTGAAGTTCCCATGCTGAAAAAAATTGCAATGCATGCAGTCTGCGTCGTTCACTTCATGCGCGATCAAATTAAATGTTTGGTCAGCCGTTGTAATTCGATGTTGAGCTCGTTGCATGAGCATGGCACATGAGCGTGGGAAATGCTTATTCAAGCAATTAGAGACCGACGCTAACGGCAGCAGCGACGGTAAGAATAGTAGGCTAGCAGTAAACTTACAAATTAATAAATAAACAGTTTTAGAACGAAACTCAACGTGTTAACACATTTCAAATAACTTTGGGTAGTCGAAAACACCGTCGCTACCGCGGAAAGGGTTATAGAAAAGTGATCAAAACTAACTTCAAGTAACTTTGGGTAGTAGACAACACCGTCGCTACCGCAGAAGGAAATATAGAAAAGTGATCAAAACTAACTTCAAGTAACTTTGGGCAACTTTTTACCTAAATGTAAGCTTACGAATTAATAAATAAACAGTTTTAGAACGAAACTCAACGTGTTAATACATTTCAAGTAACTTTGGGTAGTCGACAACACCGTCGCTACCGCAGAAGGAGTTATAGAAAAGTGATCAAAACTAACTTCAAGTAACTTTGGGCAGTCGACAACACCGTCGCTACCGCAGAAGGAGTTATAGAAAGTTGATCAAAAATAATTAACTTTGGGTAGTCAACAACACCGTCGCTACCGCAGAAGGAGTTGTAGAAAGGTGATCAAAACTAACTTATTTGCAAGAAAATCGGTTTTAAATTATGGAATTTTTCCAAATGCTCCGCCGTTATGGCGTTATGCCAACTTGAGTAAGATGGTGAGAGTTAATTAACTTTAATATGCCAAGCTAATGATTTGAGTCAATTCGCTGTGGATTTCTAAAAGTGTTTAAGCAAGAAAATCAGTTTTATACCTTTATGTAAAATTGTGGACTTTTTCCAAGTGCACTGCCGTATGGCTTTATGTCATCTTGAATAAGATAATAAGGGTTAATTAACTTTAATATGTGAAGCTGATGATTTAAATCAATTCGTTGTGGATTTCTAAAAGTGTATATGCAAGAAAATCAGTTTTATATCTAAATGTAAAATTATGGATTTTTTTTCCAAATGCACTGTCGTTGTGGCATTATGTCAACTTGAGTAAGATGAAGAAAGTTGATATGGATTTCTAAATGTGTATATGCGAGAAAATCAGTATTATACCTTAATGTAAAATTATGGATTTTTTTCCAAATGCACTACCGTTATTGCTTTATGTCATCTTGAGTAAAATGGTGAGAGTAAATTAATTATAATATGCCAAGCTAATGATTTGAATCAATTCGCTGTGGATTTTTAAAAGTGTATATGCAAGAAAAAAAGTTCTATACCTAAGTGTAAATTTATGGAATTTTTCCAAATGCTCTGCCGTTATGGGTTTATGGCAACTTAAGTAAGATGGTGAGAGTTAATTCGCTTTAACAAGTGAAGCTAATGATATGAAGCAATTCCTTGTGGATTTCAAAATGTGTACATCGAAAAAAATCGGTTTTATACCTAAATGTAAAATTATGAAATGTTTTCCAAATGCAATGCCCATATGGCTTTATGTCAGCTTGAGTAAGATATTGAGGGTTAATTAACTTAAGTATGTTAAGTAAATGATTTGAAGCAATTCGTTGTGGATTTCCAAATGTTTACATTTAAGAAAATCGTTTTTAGTGTACCTATATGTAAAATTATGGATTTTTTTTCCCATTGTACTGCCGTTGTGGCATTATGTCAAATTGAGTAAGATGAAGAAAATTAGTTAAATTTAATATGTGAATTTATTAATTTGAATAAACTTGATATGGATTTCTAAATGTGTATATTCAAGAAAATCAGTTTTATACCTAAATGTAAATTTATGGATTTTTTTCCAAATGCACTGCCGTTGTGGCATTATGTCAACTTGAGTAAGATGAAGAAAGTTAGTTAACTTTAATATGTGAATTTATTAATTTGAATCAACTTGAAATTATGGATTTTTTTCCAAATGCACTGCCGTTCTGGCATTATGTCCACCTGAGTAAGATGAAGAAAATTAATTAACTTTAATATGTGAATTTAATAATTTGAATCAACTTGATATGGATTTCTAAATGTGTATATTCAAGGAAATCAGTTTTATACCTAAATGTAAATTTATGGATTTTTTTCCAAACGCTCTGCCGTTGTGGCATTATGTCAACTTGAGTAAGATGAAGAAAGTGAGTTAACTTGAATATGTGAATTTAATAATTTGAATCAACTTGATATGAATTTCTAAATTTGTAAATGCAAGGAAATCAGTTTTATACCTAAATGTAAAATTATGGAATTTTTTCCAAATGCACTGCCGTTTTGGCTTAATGCCAAATTCAGTAAGATGAAGAAGGTTAGTTTACTTTAATATGTGAATTTAATAATTTGAATCAACTTGATATGGGCTTCTAAATGTGTACGTGCCAGAAAGTCGGTTTTATAACTAAAAGTAAAATTATGAAATTTTTCCAAATGCACTGTCGTTTTGGCTTTATGCCAACTTCTGTAAGATGAAGAAAGTTAGTTAAGTTTAATTAGTGAATTTAAGAACTTGCATCAACTTGATATGGATTTCTAAATGTGTAAATGCAAGAAAATCAGTTTTATACCTAAATGTAAAATTATGGAATTTTTTCCAAATGCACTGCCGTTTTGGCTTAATGCCAAATTCAGTAAGATGAAGAAGGTTAGTTTACTTTAATATGTGAATTTAATAATTTGAATCAACTTGATATGGGCTTCTAAATGTGTATATTCCAGAAAATCAGTTTTATACCTAAATGTAAAATTATGGAATTTTTTCCAAATGCACTGCCGTTTTGGCTTTATGCAAACTTCAGTAAGATAAAGGAGGTTAATTTACTTTAATATGTGAACTACTTATTTGAAGCAACTTGATATGGATTTCTAGATGTGTACATACAAGAAAATCGGTTTTGTACCTAAAAGTAAAACTATGGAATTTTTTCCAAGTGCATTGTCGTTATGGCTTTATGACAACTTTGGTAAGATGAAGAAAGTTAATTAACTTTAATAAGTGAATTTAATAATTCGGAGCAACTTGATATGGATTTCTAAATGTGTGCGTGCAAGAAAGTCGGTTTTATACCTAAATGTAAATTATGGATTTTTTTCCAAATGCACTGCCGTTATGGCTTTATGTCAACTTGAGTAAGATGATGAGGATTAACTTTAATATGTGAATTTAATAATTTGAATCAATTTGATATGGATTTCTAAATGTGTGCGTGCAAGAAATTCGGTTTTTTACCTAAACGTAAAATTAGAGAATTTTTCCAAATGCACTGTCGTTTTGGCTTTATGTCAACTTCTGTAGGATGAAGGAGATTAATTAACTTTAATATGAGATTTTAATAATTTGAATCAACCTAATATCGATTCTAAATGAGTATATTCAAGAAAATCCGTTTTATACCTAAATGTAAAATAATGGAATTTTTTCCAAATGCACTGCCGTTTTGGCTTTATGCCAACATCAGTAAGATGAAGCAGGTTAATTAACTTTAATATGTGAAGCTAATGATTTGAAGCAACTTAATATGGATTTCTAGATGTGTATATTCCAGAAAATCAGTTTTATACCCAAATGTAAAATAATGGAATTTTTTCCAAATGCACTGCCGTTTTGGCTTCATGCCAACTTCCGTAAGATAAAGAAGGTTAATTAACTTTAATATGTGAAACTAATGATTTGAAGCAACTTGATATAGATTTCTAGATGTGTGCATACAAGAAAATCGGTTTTGTACCTAAATGTAAAATCATGGAATTTTTTCCGAATTGATTGCCGTTATGGCTTTATGCCAACTTCAGTAAGATAAAACAGGTTAAATAACTTTAGTATGCGAAGCTAAGGATTTGAAGCAACTTGATATGCATTTTTAAATGTGTACGTGCAAGAAAATCGGTTTTATACCTAAATGTAAAATTATGGAATTTTTCCAAATGCACTTGCGTCATGGCTTTATGTCAACTTGAGTAAGATGATGAGGGTTAATTAACTTTAATATGTGAATTTAATATGTGAATTTAATAAGTGAATCACTTGATATGGATTTCAAAATATGTGCATACAAGAAAATCGGTTTTGTACCTAAATGTAAAATCATGGAATTTTTTCCGAATGCATTGCCGTTATGGCTTTATGCCAACTTCAGTAAGATGAAGCAGGTTAAATAACTTTACTATGCGAACCTAAGGATTTGGAGCATTTGATATGCATTTTTAAATGTGTACGTGCAAGAAAATCGGTTTTATACCTAAATGTAAAATTATGGAATTTTTCCAAATGCACTGCCGTCATGGCTTTATGTCAACTTGAGTAAGATGATGAGGGTTAATTAACTTTAATATGTGAATTTAATAATTGAATCAACCTGATATGGATTTCAAAATGTGTGCATACAAGAAAACCGGTTTTGTACCTAAATGTAAAATCATGGAATTTTTTCCAAATGCACTGCCGTTTTGGCTTTATGCCAACTTCAGTAAGATGAAGCAGGTTAAATAACTTTACTATGCGAAGCTAAGGATTTGAAGCAACTTGACATGCATTTTTAAATGTGTACGTGCAAGAAAATCGGTTTTATACCTAAATGTAAAATTATGGAATTTTTCCAAATGCACTGCCGTCATGGCTTTATGTCAACTTGAGTAAGATGATGAGGGTTAATTAACTTTAATATGTGAATTTAATAAGTGAATCAACTTGATATAGATTTCTAGATGTGTGCATACAAGAAAATCGGTTTTGTACCTAAATGTAAAATCATTGAATTTTTTCCGAATTGATTGCCGTTATGGCTTTATGCCAACTTCAGTAAGATAAAACAGGTTAAATAACTTTAGTATGCGAAGCTAAGGATTTGAAGCAACTTGATATGCATTTTTAAATGTGTACGTGCAAGAAAATCGGTTTTATACCTAAATGTAAAATTATGGAATTTTTCCAAATGCACTTGCGTCATGGCTTTATGTCAACTTGAGTAAGATGATGAGGGTTAATTAACTTTAATATGTGAATTTAATATGTGAATTTAATAAGTGAATCACTTGATATGGATTTCAAAATATGTGCATACAAGAAAATCGGTTTTGTACCTAAATGTAAAATCATGGAATTTTTTCCGAATGCATTGCCGTTATGGCTTTATGCCAACTTCAGTAAGATGAAGCAGGTTAAATAACTTTACTATGCGAACCTAAGGATTTGGAGCATTTGATATGCATTTTTAAATGTGTACGTGCAAGAAAATCGGTTTTATACCTAAATGTAAAATTATGGAATTTTTCCAAATGCACTGCCGTCATGGCTTTATGTCAACTTGAGTAAGATGATGAGGGTTAATTAACTTTAATATGTGAATTTAATAATTGAATCAACCTGATATGGATTTCAAAATGTGTGCATACAAGAAAACCGGTTTTGTACCTAAATGTAAAATCATGGAATTTTTTCCGAATGCATTGCCGTTATGGCTTTATGCCAACTTCAGTAAGATGAAACAGGTTAAATAACTTTAATATGCGAAGCTAAGGATTTGAAGCAACTTGACATGCATTTTTAAATGTTTTATACCTAAATGTAAAATTATGGAATTTTTCCAAATGCACTGCCGTCATGGCTTTATGTCAACTTGAGTAAAATGATGAGGGTTAATTAACTTTAATATGTGAATTTAATAATTGAATCAACTTGATTTGGATTTCAAAATGTGTACGTGCAAGAAAATCGGTTTTATATCTAAATGTAAAATTATGAAATTTTTTCCAAATGCATTGCCGTTATGTCTTTTTGACAACTTTAGTAAGATGAAGGAAGTTAATTAAGTTTAATATCTGAATTTAATATTTTGAAGCAACTTGATGTAGATTTCTAAATGTGTATTTGCAAGAAAGTCGGTTTTATACCTAAATGTAAATTATGGATTTTTTTCCAAATGCACTGCCGTTATGGCTTTATGTCAACTTGAGTAAGATGAAGAAGGTTAGTTTACTTTAATATGTGAATTTAATAATTTGAATCAACTTGATATGGGCTTCTAAATGTGTATATTCAAGAAAATCAGTTTTATACCTAAATTTAAAATTCTGGAATTTTTTCCAAATGCACTGCCGTTTTGGCTTTATGCCAACATCAGTAAGATGAAGCAGGTTAATTAACTTTAATATGTGAAGCTAATGATTTGAAGCAACTTAATATGGATTTCTAGATGTGTATATTCCAGAAAATCAGTTTTATACCCAAATGTAAAATAATGGAATTTTTTCCAAATGCACTGCCGTTTTGGCTTCATGCCAACTTCCGTAAGATAAAGAAGGTTAATTAACTTTAATATGTGAAACTAATGATTTGAAGCAACTTGATATAGATTTCTAGATGTGTGCATACAAGAAAATCGGTTTTGTACCTAAATGTAAAATCATTGAATTTTTTCCGAATTGATTGCCGTTATGGCTTTATGCCAACTTCAGTAAGATAAAACAGGTTAAATAACTTTAGTATGCGAAGCTAAGGATTTGAAGCAACTTGATATGCATTTTTAAATGTGTACGTGCAAGAAAATCGGTTTTATACCTAAATGTAAAATTATGGAATTTTTCCAAATGCACTGCCGTCATGGCTTTATGTCAACTTGAGTAAGATGATGAGGGTTAATTAACTTTAATATGTGAATTTAATAAGTGAATCAACTTGATATGGATTTCAAAATATGTGCATACAAGAAAATCGGTTTTGTACCTAAATGTAAAATCATGGAATTTTTTCCGAATGCATTGCCGTTATGGCTTTATGCCAACTTCAAAAAGATGAAGCAGGTTAAATAACTTTAATATGCGAACCTAAGGATTTGAAGCATTTGATATGCATTTTTAAATGTGTACTTGCAAGAAAATCGGTTTTATACCTAAATGTAAAATTATGGAATTTTTCCAAATGCACTGCCGTCATGGCTTTATGTCAACTTGAGTAAGATGATGAGGGTTAATTAACTTTAATATGTGAATTTAATAATTGAATCAACCTGATATGGATTTCAAAATGTGTGCATACAAGAAAACCGGTTTTGTACCTAAATGTAAAATCATGGAATTTTTTCCGAATGCATTGCCGTTATGGCTTTATGCCAACTTCAGTAAGAAGAAACAGGTTAAATAACTTTAATATGCGAAGCTAAGGATTTGAAGCAACTTGACATGCATTTTTAAATGTTTTATACCTAAATGTAAAATTATGCAATTTTTCCAAATGCACTGCCGTCATGGCTTTATGTCAACTTGAGTAAAATGATGAGGGTTAATTAACTTTAATATGTGAATTTAATAATTGAATCAACTTGATTTGGATTTCAAAATGTGTACGTGCAAGAAAATCGGTTTTATATCTAAATGTAAAATTATGAAATTTTTTCCAAATGCATTGCCGTTATGTCTTTTTGACAACTTTAGTAAGATGAAGGAAGTTAATTAAGTTTAATATCTGAATTTAATATTTTGAAGCAACTTGATGTAGATTTCTAAATGTGTATTTGCAAGAAAGTCGGTTTTATACCTAAATGTAAATTATGGATTTTTTTCCAAATGCACTGCCGTTATGGCTTTATGTCAACTTGAGTAAGATGAAGAAGGTTAGTTTACTTTAATATGTGAATTTAATAATTTGAATCAACTTGATATGGGCTTCTAAATGTGTATATTCAAGAAAATCAGTTTTATACCTAAATTTAAAATTCTGGAATTTTTTCCAAATGCACTGCCGTTTTGGCTTTATGCCAACATCAGTAAGATGAAGCAGGTTAATTAACTTTAATATGTGAAGCTAATGATTTGAAGCAACTTAATATGGATTTCTAGATGTGTATATTCCAGAAAATCAGTTTTATACCCAAATGTAAAATAATGGAATTTTTTCCAAATGCACTGCCGTTTTGGCTTCATGCCAACTTCCGTAAGATAAAGAAGGTTAATTAACTTTAATATGTGAAACTAATGATTTGAAGCAACTTGATATAGATTTCTAGATGTGTGCATACAAGAAAATCGGTTTTGTACCTAAATGTAAAATCATGGAATTTTTTCCGAATTGATTGCCGTTATGGCTTTATGCCAACTTCAGTAAGATAAAACAGGTTAAATAACTTTAGTATGCGAAGCTAAGGATTTGAAGCAACTTGATATGCATTTTTAAATGTGTACGTGCAAGAAAATCGGTTTTATACCTAAATGTAAAATTATGGAATTTTTCCAAATGCACTGCCGTCATGGCTTTATGTCAACTTGAGTAAGATGATGAGGGTTAATTAACTTTAATATGTGAATTTAATAATTGAATCAACCTGATATGGATTTCAAAATGTGTGCATACAAGAAAACCGGTTTTGTACCTAAATGTAAAATCATGGAATTTTTTCCGAATGCATTGCCGTTATGGCTTTATGCCAACTTCAGTAAGATGAAACAGGTTAAATAACTTTAATATGCGAAGCTAAGGATTTGAAGCAACTTGACATGCATTTTTAAATGTTTTATACCTAAATGTAAAATATTTTTCCAAATGCACTGCCGTCATGGCTTTATGTCAACTTGAGTAAAATGATGAGGGTTAATTAACTTTAATATGTGAAGCAACTTGATGTAGATTTCTAAATGTGTATTTGCAAGAAAGTCGGTTTTATACCTAAATGTAAATTATGGATTTCTTTCCAAATGCACTGCCGTTATGGCTTTATGTCAACTTGAGTAAGATGAAGAAGGTTAGTTTACTTTAATATGTGAATTTAATAATTTGAATCAACTTGATATGGGCTTCTAAATGTGTATATTCAAGAAAATCAGTTTTATACCTAAATTTAAAATTCTGGAATTTTTTCCAAATGCACTGCCGTTTTGGCTTTATGCCAACATCAGTAAGATGAAGCAGGTTAATTAACTTTAATATGTGAAGCTAATGATTTGAAGCAACTTAATATGGATTTCTAGATGTGTATATTCCAGAAAATCAGTTTTATACCCAAATGTAAAATAATGGAATTTTTTCCAAATGCACTGCCGTTTTGGCTTCATGCCAACTTCCGTAAGATAAAGAAGGTTAATTAACTTTAATATGTGAAACTAATGATTTGAAGCAACTTGATATAGATTTCTAGATGTGTGCATACAAGAAAATCGGTTTTGTACCTAAATGTAAAATCATGGAATTTTTTCCGAATTGATTGCCGTTATGGCTTTATGCCAACTTCAGTAAGATGATGAGGGTTAATTAACTTTAATATGTGAATTTAATAAGTGAATCAACTTGATATGGATTTCAAAATATGTGCATACAAGAAAATCGGTTTTATACCTAAATGTAAAATCATGGAATTTTTTCCGAATGCATTGCCGTTATGGCTTTATGCCAACTTCAGTAAGATGAAGCAGGTTAAATAACTTTACTATGCGAACCTAAGGATTTGGAGCATTTGATATGCATTTTTAAATGTGTACGTGCAAGAAAATCGGTTTTATACCTAAATGTAAAATTATGGAATTTTTCCAAATGCACTGCCGTCATGGCTTTATGTCAACTTGAGTAAGATGATGAGGGTTAATTAACTTTAATATGTGAATTTAATAATTGAATCAACCTGATATGGATTTCAAAATGTGTGCATACAAGAAAACCGGTTTTGTACCTAAATGTAAAATCATGGAATTTTTTCCAAATGCACTGCCGTTTTGGCTTTATGCCAACTTCAGTAAGATGAAGCAGGTTAAATAACTTTACTATGCGAAGCTAAGGATTTGAAGCAACTTGACATGCATTTTTAAATGTGTACGTGCAAGAAAATCGGTTTTATACCTAAATGTAAAATTATGGAATTTTTCCAAATGCACTGCCGTCATGGCTTTATGTCAACTTGAGTAAGATGATGAGGGTTAATTAACTTTAATATGTGAATTTAATAAGTGAATCAACTTGATATAGATTTCTAGATGTGTGCATACAAGAAAATCGGTTTTGTACCTAAATGTAAAATCATTGAATTTTTTCCGAATTGATTGCCGTTATGGCTTTATGCCAACTTCAGTAAGATAAAACAGGTTAAATAACTTTAGTATGCGAAGCTAAGGATTTGAAGCAACTTGATATGCATTTTTAAATGTGTACGTGCAAGAAAATCGGTTTTATACCTAAATGTAAAATTATGGAATTTTTCCAAATGCACTTGCGTCATGGCTTTATGTCAACTTGAGTAAGATGATGAGGGTTAATTAACTTTAATATGTGAATTTAATATGTGAATTTAATAAGTGAATCACTTGATATGGATTTCAAAATATGTGCATACAAGAAAATCGGTTTTGTACCTAAATGTAAAATCATGGAATTTTTTCCGAATGCATTGCCGTTATGGCTTTATGCCAACTTCAGTAAGATGAAGCAGGTTAAATAACTTTACTATGCGAACCTAAGGATTTGGAGCATTTGATATGCATTTTTAAATGTGTACGTGCAAGAAAATCGGTTTTATACCTAAATGTAAAATTATGGAATTTTTCCAAATGCACTGCCGTCATGGCTTTATGTCAACTTGAGTAAGATGATGAGGGTTAATTAACTTTAATATGTGAATTTAATAATTGAATCAACCTGATATGGATTTCAAAATGTGTGCATACAAGAAAACCGGTTTTGTACCTAAATGTAAAATCATGGAATTTTTTCCGAATGCATTGCCGTTATGGCTTTATGCCAACTTCAGTAAGATGAAACAGGTTAAATAACTTTAATATGCGAAGCTAAGGATTTGAAGCAACTTGACATGCATTTTTAAATGTTTTATACCTAAATGTAAAATTATGGAATTTTTCCAAATGCACTGCCGTCATGGCTTTATGTCAACTTGAGTAAAATGATGAGGGTTAATTAACTTTAATATGTGAATTTAATAATTGAA
>NW_024393579.1:0-23142 GCF_016617805.1 Bactrocera tryoni
ATTTAGCAGTCGATATTGAGTTGCTTTAAATCATTGATTTAACATCTTTAAGTGAATTTACCTTCTTCATCTTATTGAAGTTGACATAGAGCCATAACGGCAATGCATTTGGAAGAATTCGACAATCTTATATTCAGGTATAAAGTCGATTTTCTTGTATATACACATTAAGCAGTCGATATTGAGTTGCTTTAAATCATTAATTTAACATCTTTAAGTTAATTAACCTTCTTCATCTTACTGAAGTTCACATAAAGCCATAACGGCAGTGCATTTGGAAGAATTCGACAATCTCATATTCAGGTACAAAGTCGATTTTCTGTATATACACATTTAGCAGTCGATATTGAGTTGCTTTAAATCATTAATTTAACACCTTTAAGTTAATTTACCTTCTTCATCTTACTGAAGTTGACATAAAGCCATAACGGCAGTGCATTTAGCAAAAATTCCACAATTTGACACTTAGGTATAAAAACGATTTTCTTGCATATGCACATTTTAAAATACATATGAAGTTGCTTCAAATCATTAGCTTGACATAATGAAGTTAATTAACCTTCTTCATCTTACAGAAGTGTGCATGAAACCAAAATGATAGTGCATTTGGAAAAATTCCAAAATTTTACATTCAGGTATAAAACCGATTTTCTTGCATGTACACTTTTAGAAATACATCAGAAATTGCTTCAAATCCCTAACTTCATATATTAAAGTAAACTAGCCTTCTTCATCTTACTGAAGTTGACATAAAGCCATAACGGCAGCGCATTTGGCAAAAATTACACAATTTTACATTTAGGTATAAAACCGATTTTCTTGCATATACACATTTGGCAATCTATGTCGAATGGCTTTAAATCATAAGCTTCAGATATTCAACTATCCTTCTTCATCTTACTGAAGTTGACATAAAGCCAAAACGGCAGTGCATTTGGAAAATTCCATAAATTTACATTTTGGTATAAAACCGATTTTCTTGCGTGTACATATTAAGAAATCCATATCAAGTTGCTTCAAATCATTAGTTTCACAAAGTAAAGTTAATTAACCTACTTCATCTTACTGGAGTTGGCATAAAGCCAAAACGGCAGTGCATTTGGAAAATTCCAGAATTTTTCATTTAGGTATAAAACCGATTTTTTTGCAATAAACACATTTAGAATTCCGCAGAGAATTGCTTTAAATCATTAGCTTCACACATTAAAGTTAATTAACCTTCACCATCTTACTGAAGTTGGCATAAAGTTAAAACGGCAGTGCCTTTGGCAAATTCCAGAATTTTACATTTGGGTTAAAAACAGGTTTTCTTGCATGCACACGGTTAGAAATCCATTTCAAGTTGCTTCAAATCATCAGCTTCACATAATAAAGGTAATTTACCTTCTTCATCTTACAGAAGTTGACATAAAGCCAAAACGGCAGTGCATTTGGAAAATTCCATAATTTTACATTTAGGTATAAAACCGATTTTCTTGCGTGTACACATTTAGAAATCCATATCAAGTTGCTTCAAATAAGAAGCTTCACATAATAAAGTTAATTAACCTTCTTCATCAGAAGTTGGCATGGAACCAAAACGGCAGTGCATTTGGAAAATTCCAGAAATTTAAATTTAGGTATAAAACCGATTTTCTTGCATGTACACATTTAGAAATGTAATTGTAACCCTTTATTGGCTCTTTGGTGATTATTTAGAGAGAGAGAGAAAGCGTACGAGAGATAAAGGAGAGAAATATTTGGATCGCGATATACATGCATATAGGTACATACATAAATATCCACTGTTATGTTGTTGTTGTTTTTTTTTTTCTTCTGCCTTTGCTTATTTTTAAAGCGATCCTGCTTGTTGCTTTGTTAGCACAAGGGGTATCACCAGAACTTGCAAGTAAGAATACTTGACTTTGAAATATGTAATTTTTTTTTTTTTGTTTGCTGTGTTTGGAGACACGAAGTAAGCTTTAAGGCAGGTAGTGTAACAACAGTTTTCCAAAAATTTTCCTTAAAACAGTTGACTCATGCATGTACTATATGTATATGTATTTGTATATAAATTGCGGAATATAAAATTTGGCGCGCAAAGTTTGTATGTATGTATGTATATAGTATATGCACATATGTATGTATCTTTTATATAATTTAGTACCTTTACTTATAAGTATGTGTACATATGTATGGATTTGCAGTTTCTGTTGGTTTTTTTTTTGCTCGCCTCTGCTTATTTATTATAGGCGATCCTGCTTGTTGCTTTTTTTTTAGCCCAAGGGGTATCACCAAAACTTGCAAGTAGGATACTTGACTTTGAAGAAATTTTTTTTTTTTTTTTGTTTTTTGAAAATTACAGTGTGTTTTGGAACACAAAATAAGCAGTAGGCAGGTACCGTAATTTTTTCATATATTTCGGTATCTATACATACATATGTACATACCGAACTGTCTAACCGGTTTTCCGTATAGAACAGTTGGGTTATTTCTAACTAAGTAACTGTATGTCGTATTACAGCTCAAACTGTATTTTAAACATACATATGCGCATAATTATTTTATTAAATATTTAATTGAAACGGACTTACTTTTTTCTCCGCCAAGGGTTTATGGGTAGCAATACTTATTTATGTGTGTATCTCTTCGTTCTTTCTCTCGTTTATTCTCCTTTCATCTTCTTAGTTTTTTTCTTTTTTTTTCTTGTTTGATGTCTTCCGTGTTGAGTCTTTTTCCTCTTCCCACGCTGCTTGCCTGTTGAGAATCCTATATATTTGTATGTAGGTTTTGGGTTTTTATTTTTGTTGTTGTTTGATTATTAATAGTTTTACCGCGCCCGTACTTGATTTTTAGTTTTTTTTTGTATTTGTTTTGTTTTAGTTGGTTTCGCGATCGTTACGTAGATTTGATCACTTAATATATGTTTAAGTACCTGTTTATTTATTATTTTTCCTTGTGTGTACTTTTAATTGTTCTGTTGTATAGTTTCACATGCACTTTATTCACTTTTTCACCTCTCGGTGAGTTCTTTTAAAATCGTAGGTGCCTGTCTAAGAGGCTCGAAGGACCATTTGTTTAGTTGCAAACCTTTTGTTCACCCGGATGTCGGTGATATACTCACTTGTTGCACTTGCACTTGCACTTGCACCTGGAATTTTCTAATTAGCCAATTTTCTTTGAAATAAAGAAAAGAAGTATTTCACTTTCAACTTAATGGCTTTTGTATTTATTTTCTCTTTTCACAACAAATTTTTCAAAGGAATGCTTTATACAATACTCCACTATCACTTTGGTTTAACTCAGTAAATTTTGAACTTGTAGAGCGATGTGTCGACGAACGTCTCGATGGCGAAAAAAACCTTAGCGGTCACGGGTAAAACGAAAAAAGGCTGTCATTCCGATGTGACCAATCCTTTTGTATCGGTTGTGAGTGGTGAAAAAGGCGAAGTGTTGGTGTGTAGTGTGGTTGGTATGATGTGTAGCTGTGGTTGTGTGGATGACATGTTGTGTTGTATTGGGTTGTGTGTGGATTGTGTGTGATGAGTGCTGTGAGGATGATATGCGCGGCGTAGCAAAATATCTCACGACCAGATGTCGCATAAACACCATTTCAAGTTGCCTTAAATCATTAGCTTCACATAATAAAGTTAATTAACCTTCTTCATCTTACAGAAGTGTGCATGAAACCAAAACGATAGTGCATTTGGAAAAATTCCACAATTTTACATTCAGGTATAAAACCGATTTTCTTGCATGTAAACTTTTAGAAATACATAAGAAATTGCTTCAAATCCCTAACTTCATATATTAAAGTAAATTAACCTTCTTCATCTTACTGAAGTTGACATAAAGCCATAACGGCAGTGCATTTAGCAAAAATTCCACAATTTGACACTTAGGTATAAAAACGATTTTCTTGCATATGCACATTTTAAAATACATATGAAGTTGCTTCAAATCATTAGCTTGACATAATGAAGTTAATTAACCTTCTTCATCTTACAGAAGTGTGCATGAAACCAAAATGATGGTGCATTTGGAAAAATTCCAAAATTTTACATTCAGGTATAAAACCGATTTTCTTGCATGTACACTTTTAGAAATACATAAGAAATTGCTTCGAAGCCCTAACTTCATATATTAAAGTAAATTAGCCTTCTTCATCTTACTGAAGTTGACATAAAGCCATAACAACAGCGCATTTGGCAAAAATTCCACAATTTTACATTTGGGTATAAAACCGATTCTCTTGCATATACACATTTGGCAATCTATGTTGAATGGCTTTAAATCATTAGCTTCAGATATTCAACTAACCTTCTTCATCTTACTGAAGTTGACATAAAGCCAAAACGGCAGTGCATTTGGAAAATTCCATAAATTTACATTTTGGTATAAAACCGATTTTCTTGCGTGTACATATTTAGAAACCCATATCAAGTTGCTTCAAATCATTAGTTTCACAAAGTAAAGTTAATTAACCTACTTCATCTTACTGGAGTTGGCATAAAGCCAAAACGGCAGTGCATTTGGAAAATTCCAGAATTTTTCATTTAGGTATAAAACCGATTTTTTTGCAATAAACACATTTAGAATTCCGCAGAGAATTGCTTTAAA
Source organism: Bactrocera tryoni (assembly GCF_016617805.1). Taxonomy (NCBI): domain Eukaryota; kingdom Metazoa; phylum Arthropoda; class Insecta; order Diptera; family Tephritidae; genus Bactrocera; species Bactrocera tryoni. The sequence continues at coordinate 4,600 of NW_024393579.1, forward strand.
TCATTAGCTTCACACATTAAAGTTAATTAACCTTCACCATCTTACTGAAGTTGGCATAAAGTTAAAACGGCAGTGCCTTTGGCAAATTCCAGAATTTTACATTTGGGTTAAAAACACATAATAAAGTTAATTAACCTTCTTCATCTTACAGAAGTTGGCATGGAACTAAAACAACAGTGCATTTGGAAAGTTTCAGAATTTTCCATTTAGGTATAAAACCGATTTTTTTGCATATACACAAAATTGAAAATCCACAACGAAATGCTTCAAATCATAAGCTTCACATAGTAAAGTTAATTAACCTTCTTCATCTTACTGAAGTTGCACAAGGCCAAAACGGCATTGCATTTGGAATATTCCAGAATTTTACAATTAGGTATAAAGTAAAGTTAATTAACCTACTTCATCTTACTGGACTTGGCATAAAGCCAAATCGGCAGTGCACTTGGAAAATTCCAGAATTTTACATTTAGGTATAAAACCGATTTTCTTGCATGTACACGGTTAGAAAAGCATTTCAAGTCGCCTCAAATCATTTGCTTCATATAGTAAAGTTAATTAGCCTTCTTCATTTTACTGAAGTTGGCACAAGGCCAAAACGGCAGTGCATTTGGAAAATTCCAGAGTTTTACATTTAGGTATAAAACCGATTTTCTTGCAATAAACACATTTAGAAATCCATATCAAGTTTCCACAAGTCATAAGCTTCTCATAGTAAAGTTAATTAACCTTCTTCGTCTTACTGAAAGTGGCACAAGGCTAAAACGGCAGTGCATTTGGAATATTCCAGAATTTAACATTTAGGTATACAACCGATTTTCTTGCATGTACACATTTAGAAATCCATATCAAGTTTCCACAAGTCATAAGCTTCACATAGTAAAGTTAATTAACCTTCTTCATCTTACTGAAGTTGGCACAAGGCCAAAACGGCAGTGCATTTGGAAAATTCCAGAATTTTACATTTAGGTATAAAACCGATTTTCTTGCATGTACACGGTTAGAAAAGCATTTCAAGTCGCCTCAAATCATTTGCTTCATATAGTTAAGTTAATTAACTTTCTTCATTTTACTGAAGTTGGCACAAGGCCATAACGGCAGTGCATTTGGAAAATTCCAGAATTTTACATTTAGGTATAAAACCGATTTTCTTGCATGTACACGGTTAGAAATGCATTTCAAGTTGCCTCAAATCATTTGCTTCATATAGTAAAGTTAGTTAACCTTCTTCATTTTACTGAAGTTGGCACAAGGCCAAAACGGCAGTGCATTTGGAAAATTCCAGAGTTTTACATTTAGGTATAAAACCGATTTTCTTGCAATAAACACATTTAGAATTCCGCAGAGAATTGCTTTAAATCATTAGCTTCACACATTAAAATAATTAACCCTCACCATCTTACTGAAGTTGGCAAAAAGCCAAAACGGCAGTGCATTTGGAAAATTCCAGAATTTTACAATTAGGTATAAAACCGATTTTCTTGCGTGTACACATTTAGAAATCCATATCAGGTTGCTTCAAATCATTAGCTTCACAAAGTAAAGTTAATTAACCTACTTCATCTTACTGGAGTTGGCATAAAGCCAAAACGGCAGTGCATTTGGAAAATTCCAGAATTTTACATTTAGGTATAAAACCGATTTTCTTGCATGTACACGGTTAGAAATGCATTTCAAGTTGCCTCAAATCATTTGCTTCATATAGTAAAGTTAGTTAACCTTCTTCATTTTACTGAAGTTGGCACAAGGCCAAAACGGCAGTGCATTTGGAAAATTCCAGAGTTTTACATTTAGGTATAAAACCGATTTTCTTGCAATAAACACATTTAGAATTCCGCAGAGAATTGCTTTAAATCATTAGCTTCACACATTAAAATAATTAACCCTCACCATCTTACTGAAGTTGGCATAAATCCAAAACGGCAGTGCATTTGGAAAATTCCAGAATTTTACAATTAGGTATAAAACCGATTTTCTTGCATGCACACATTTAGAAATCCATATCAAGTTTCCTCAAGTCATAAGCTTCACAGAATAAAGTTAATTAACCTTTTTTATCTTACAGAAGTGTGCATGAAACTAAAACGATAGTGCATTTGGAAAATTTCCCTAATTTTACATTCAGGTACACTTTAAGAAATACATAAGAAATTGCTTCAAATCCCTAACTTCATATATTAAAGTAATTTAACCTTCTTCATCTTACTGAAGTTGACATAAAGCCAAAACGGCAGTGCATTTGGCAAAAATTTCACAATTTTACATTTAGGTATAAAACCGATTTTCTTGCATATACACATTTGGAAATCTATGTCAAATGGCTTAAAATCATTAGCTTCAGATATTCAACTACCCTTCTTCATCTTACTGAAGTTGACATAAAGCCAAAACGGCAGTGCATTTGGAAAATTCCATAATTTTACATTTTGGTATAAAACCGATTTTCTTGCGTGTACACATTTAGAAATCCATATCAAGTTGCTTCAAATCATTAGCTTCACAAAGTAAAGTTAATTAACCTACTTCATCTTACTGGAGTTGGCATAAAGCCAAAACGGCAGTGCATTTGGAAAATTCCAGAATTTTACATTTAGGTATAAAACCGATTTTCTTGCTCGTACACGGTTAGAAATCCATTTCAACTTGCCTTAAATCATTAGCTTCACATAATAAAGTTAATTAACCTTCTTCTTTTTACAGAAGTGTGCATGAAACCAAAACGATAGTGCATTTGGAAAAATTCCAAAATTTTACATTCACGTACACTTTTAGAAATACATAAGAAATTGCTTCAAATCCCTAACTTCAGATATTCAAGTTAATTAACCTTCTTCATCTTACAGAAGTTGGCATGAAACCAAAACGACAGTGCATTTGGAAAAAATCCACAATTTTACATTTAGGTGTAAAACCGATTTTCTTGCATGTACACATTTAGAAATCCATATCAAGTTGCCTCAAATCATTAGCTTCGCACATTAAATTTAATTCACCCTCTTCATCTTACTGAAGTTGGCACAAAGCCAAAACGACAGTGCATTTGGAAAAAGTCCACAATTTTACATTTAGTTATATAAGCGATTTTCTTGCATATACACATTTAGAAACCCATATTAAGTTTCTTCAAATTATTAGTTAAACATATTAAAGTTAACTAACCTTCTTCATCTTACAGAAGTTGGCATAAAGCCAAAACGACAGTGCATTGGAAAAATTACAGAATTTTACATTTAGGTATAAAACCGATTTTCTTGCATATACACATTTAGAAATCCATATCAAGTTGCTTCAAATCATTAGTTAAACATATTGAAGTTAACTAACCTTCTCCATCTTACAGCAGTTGGCATAAAGACAAAACGACAGTGCATTGGGAAAATATACAGAATTTACATTTAGGTATAAAACCGATTTTCTTGCATGTACGCATTTGGCAATCTATGTCGAAGGGCTAAATCATTAGCTTCACTTACTAAAGTTAACTAGCCTTCTTCATCTTACTAAGGTTGACATAATTCCAAAACGGCAGTGTATATACCTATTTAGAAATCCACAGCGAATTGCTTTAAATCATTAGCTGCACATATTAAAGTTAATTAACCATCAGCATCTTACCTAAGTTGACATAATGCTCTAACGGCAGTGCATTTGGAAAAAATTCCATAGTTGTACATTTAGGTGTAAAACCGATTTTCTTGCATATACACAATTAGAAATTCGCATCAAGTTGCTTCAAATCATTAGTTTAACATATTAAAGTTAACTAACTTTCTTTATTTTACAGAAGTTGGCATAAAGCCAAAAGGACAGTGTATTGGGAAAATATACAGAATTTTACATTTAGGTATAAAACCGATTTTCTTGCAATAAACACATTTAAAAATCCACAGAGAATTGCTTCAAATCATTAGCTACACATAATAAAGTTAATTAAGCCTCACCATCTTACTGAAGTTGGCATAAAGCCAAAACGGCAGTGCGTTTGGAAAAATTCCACAATTTTACATTTAGGTATAAAAGCATGTTTCTTGCATAAACACATTTAAAAATCCATATCAAGTTGCCTCAAATCATTAGCTTCACATATTAAAGTTAATTAACTCTCTACTTCTTACTCAAGTTGACATAATGCTATAACGGCAGTGCATTTGGAAAAATTATATAAAACCGATTTTCTTGCGTGTACACATTTAGAAATCCATATCAAGTTACCTCAAATCATTAGCTTTACATAGTAAAGTTAATTAACCTTCTTCATCTTACTGAAGTTGGCATAAAGCCAAAACGGCAGTGCGTTTGGAAAATTCCAGAATTTTACTTTTAGTTATAAAACCGATTTTCTTGCACGTATACGGTTAGAAATGCATTTCAAAATGCCTGAAATCATTAGCTTCACATAATAAAGTAATTTAACCTTCTTCATCTTACAGAAGTTGGCATGAAACCAAAACGACAGTGCATTTGGAAAAACTACACAATTTTACATTTAGGTATAAAACCGAGTTTCTTGCATATACACATTTAGAAATTCATATCAAGTTGCCTCAAATCATTAGCTTCACATATTAAAATTAATTAGCCCCCTACATCTTACTCAAGATGACATAATGCTATAACGGCAGTGCACTTGGAAAAACTATATAAAACCGATTTTGTTGCGTATACACAGTTAGAAATCCATATCAAGTTGCTTCAAATCATAAGCTTCACATAATAAAGTTAATTAACCCTCACCATCTTACTCAAGTTGACATTTACACATTTACAAACCCATATCAAGTTGCTTCAAATTATTAGTTTAACATATTAAAGTTAACTAACTTTCTCCATCTTACAGAAGTTGGCATAAAGCCAAAAGGACAGTGCATTGAGAAAATTTACAGAATTTTACATTTAGGTATAAAACCGATTTCTTGCAAAAAACACATTTAGAAATCCACAGAGAATTGCTTCAAATCTTTAGCTTCACATAATAAAGTTAACTAACCCTCACCATCTTACTGAAGTTGCTATAAAGCCAAAACGGCAGTGCATTTAAAAAAAATCCACAATTTAACATTTAGGTAAAAAAGCATATTTCTTGCATAAACACATTTAGAAATCCATTGCAATTTGCTTCAACTCATTAGCTTCACATATTAAGAATAACTAACCTTCTCCATCTTACTCAAGTTGGCATAATGCTATAACGGCAGTGCATTTGGAAAAATTTCACAATTTTGCATTTAGGTATAAAACCGATTTTCTTGCATGTACGCATTTGGCAATCTATGCCGAAGGGCCCTAAATCATTAGCTTCACTAACTAAAGTTAACTAGCCTTCTTCATCTTACTAAGGTTGACATAAAGCCAAAACGGCAGTGTATATACCTATTTAGAAATCCACAACGAATTGCCTTAAATCATTAGCTTCACATATTAAAGTTAATTAAACATCAGGATCTTACCTAAGTTGACATAATGCCATAACGGCAGTGCATTTGGAAAAAATTCCATAGTTGTACATTTAGGTGTAAAACCGATTTTCTTGCAATAAACACATTTAAAATTCCGCAGAGAAATGCTTTAAATCATTAGCTTCACACATTAAATTTAATTAACCCACACCATCTTACTGAAGTTGGCATAAAGCCAAAACGGCAGTGCATTTGGAAAATTCCAGAAATTTACATTTATGTATAAAACCGATTTTCTTGCTTGTACACGGTTAGAAATCCATTTCAACTTGCCTTAAATCATAAGCTTCACATATTAAAGTTAATTAAACATCAGCATCTTACCTAAGTTGACATAATGCCATAACGGCAGTGCATTTTGAAAAAATTCCATAGTTGCACATTTAGGTGTAAAACCGATTTTCTTGCATATACACAATTAGAAATTCGTATCAAGTTGCTTCAAATCATTAAATTAACATATTAAAGTTAACTAACTTTCTTCATTTTACAGAAGTTGGCATAAAGCCAAAAGGACAGTGCATTGGGAAAATATACAGAATTTTACATTTAGGTATAAAACCGATTTTCTTGCAATAAACACATTTAAAAATCCACAGAGAATTGCTTCAAATCATAAGCTACACATAATAAAGTTAATTAAGCCTCACCATCTTACTGAAGTTGGCATAAAGCCAATGGCAGTGCGTTTGGAAAAATTCCACAATTTTACATTTAGGTATAAAAGCAAGTTTCTTGCATAAACACATTTAGAAATCCATTCCAAGTTGCCTCAAATCATTAGCTTCACATATTAAAGTTAATTAACTCTCTACTTCTTACTCAAGTTGACATAATGCTATAACGGCAGTGCATTTGGAAAAATTTTATAAAACCGATTTTCTTGCGTGTACTTATTTAGAAATCCATATCAAGTTACTTCAAATCATTAGCTACACATAGTAAAATTAATTACCCTTTTTCATCTTACTGAAGTTGGCATAAAGCCAAAACGGCAGTGCATTTGGAAAAATCCAGAATTTTACATTTAGGTAAAAAAGCATATTTCTTGCATAAACACATTTAGAAATCCATTGCAATTTGCTTCAACTCATTAGCTTCACATATTAAGGTTAATTAACCTTCTCCATCTTACTCTAGTTGGCATAATGCTATAACGACAGTGCATTTGGAAAAATTTCACAATTTTGCATTTAGGTATAAAACCGATTTTCTTGCAATAAACACATTTTAAAATCCATAGAGAATTGCTTCAAATCTTTAGCTTCACATATAAAAATTAATTAACACTCTACATCTTACTCAAGTTGACATAAAGCCAAAACGGCAGTGCATTTGAAAAAATTATATAAAACCGAATTTCTTGCGTGTACACATTTAGAAATCCATATCAAGTTACTTCAAATCATTAGCTACACATAGTAAAATTAATTAACCTTTTTCATCTTACTGAAGTCGGCATAAAGCCAAAACGGCAGTGCATTTGGAAAAATCCAGAATTTTACATTTAGGTAAAAAAGCATATTTCTTGCATAAACACATTTAGAAATCCATTGCAATTTGCTTCAACTCATTAGCTTCATATATTAAGGTTAATTAACCTTCTCCATCTTACTCAAGTTGGCATAATGCTATAACGGCAGTGCATTTGAAAAAATTTTATAAAACCGATTTTCTTGCGTGTACTTATTTAGAAATCCATATCAAGTTACTTCAAATCATTAGCTACACATAGTAAAATTAATTACCCTTTTTCATCTTACTGAAGTTGACATAAAGCCAAAACGGCAGTGCATTTGGAAAATTCCATAATTTTACATTTTGGTATAAAACCGATTTTCTTGCATGCACACACTTAGAAATCCATATCAAGTTTCCACAAGTCATAAGCTTCAGATAGTAAAGTTAATTAACCTTCTTCGTCTTACTGAAAGTGGCACAAGGCCAAAACGGCAGTGCATTTGGAAAATTCCAGAAATTTACATTTAGGTATAAAACCGATTTTCTTGCATGTACACGGTTAGAAATGCATTTCAAGTTGCCTCAAATCATTTGCTTCATATAGTAAAGTTAATTAACCTTCTTCATTTGACTGAAGTTGGCACAAGGCCATAACGGCAGTGCATTTGGAAAATTCCAGAGTTTTACATTTAGGTATAAAACCGATTTTCTTGCAATAAACACATTTAGAATTCCGCAGAGAATTGCTTTAAATCATTAGCTTCACACATTAAAATAATTAACCCTCACCATCTTACTGAAGTTGGCATAAAGCCAAAACGGCAGTGCATTTGGAAAATTCCAGAATTTTACAATTAGGTATAAAACCGATTTTCTTGCATGCACACATTTAGAAATCCATATCAAGTTTCCTCAAGTCATAAGCTTCACATAGTAAAGTTAATTAACCTTCTTCATCTTACTGAAGATGGCACAAGGCCAAAACGGCAGTGCATTTGGAAAATTCGAGAATTTTACATGTAGGTATAAAACCGATTTTCTTGCAATAAACACATTTAGAAATCCGCAGAGAATTGCTTAAAATCATTAGCTTCACATATTAAAGTTAATTAACCCTCACCATCTTACTGAAGTTGGCATAAAGTTAAAACGGCAGTGCATTTGGAAAATTCCAGAAATTTACATTTAGGTATAAAACCGATTTTCTTGCATGTACACGGTTAGAAATCCATTTCAAGTTGCCTTAAATCATTAGCTTCACATAATAAAGTTAATTAACCTTCTTCATCTTACAGAAGTGTGCATGAAACCAAAACGATAGTGCATTTGGAAAAATTCCACAATTTTACATTCAGGTATAAAACCGATTTTCTTGCATGTAAACTTTTAGAAATACATAAGAAATTGCTTCAAATCCCTAACTTCATATATTAAAGTAAATTAACCTTCTTCATCTTACTGAAGTTGACATAAAGCCATAACGGCAGTGCATTTAGCAAAAATTCCACAATTTGACACTTAGGTATAAAAACGATTTTCTTGCATATGCACATTTTAAAATACATATGAAGTTGTTTCAAATCATTAGCTTGACATAATGAAGTTAATTAACCTTCTTCATCTTACAGAAGTGTGCATGAAACCAAAATGATGGTGCATTTGGAAAAATTCCAAAATTTTACATTCAGGTATAAAACCGATTTTCTTACATGTACACTTTTAGAAATACATAAGAAATTGCTTCAAATCCCTAACTTCATATATTAAAGTAAATTAGCCTTCTTCATCTTACTGAAGTTGACATAAAGCCATAACGGCAGCGCATTTGGCAAAAATTCCACAATTTTACATTTAGGTATAAAACCGATTTTCTTGCATATACACATTTGGCAATCTATGTCGAATGGCTTTAAATCATTAGCTTCAGATATTCAACTAACCTTCTTCATCTTACTGAAGTTGACATAAAGCCAAAACGGCAGTGCATTTGGAAAATTCCATAAATTTACATTTTGGTATAAAACCGATTTTCTTGCGTGTACATATTTAGAAATTCATATCAAGTTGCTTCAAATCATTAGTTTCACAAAGTAAAGTTAATTAACCTACTTCATCTTACTGGAGTTGGCATAAAGCCAAAACGGCAGTGCATTTGGAAAATTCCAGAGTTTTACATTTAGGTATAAAACCGATTTTCTTGCAATAAACACATTTAGAATTCCGCAGAGAATTGCCTGTACACATTTAGAAATCCGTATCAAGTTTCCTCAAGTCATAAGCTTCACATAGTAAAGTTAATTAACCTTCTTCATTTTACTGAGGTTGGCACAAGGCCAAAACGGCAGTGAATTTGGAAAATTCCAGAGTTTTACATTTAGGTATAAAACCGATTTTCTTGCAATACACACATTTAGAAATCCGCAGAAAATTGCTTAAAATCATTAGCTTCACATATTAAAGTTAATTAACCCTCACCATCTTACTGAAGTTGGCATAAAGTTAAAACGGCAGTGCATTTGTAAAATTCCAGAAATTTACATTTAGGTATAAAACCGATTTTCTTGCATGTACACGGTTAGAAATGCATTTCAAGTTGCCTGAAATTATTTGCTTCATATAGTAAAGTTACTTAACCTTCTTCATTTTACTGAAGTTGGCACAAGGCCAAAACGGCAGTGCATTTGGAAAATTCCAGAGTTTTACATTTAGGTATAAAACAGATTTTCTTGCAATAAACATATTTAAAATTCCGCAGAGAATTGCTTTAAATCATTAGCTTCACACATTAAAGTTAATTAGCCCACACCATCTTACTGAATTTGGCATAAAGCCAAAACGGCAGTGCATTTGGAAAATTCCAGAAATTTACATTTAGGTATAAAACCGATATTCTTGCATGTACACGGTTAGAAATCAATTTCAAGTTGCCTTAAATCATTAGCTTCACATAATAAAGTTAATTAACCTTCTTCATCTTACAGAAGTGTGCATGAAACCAAAACGATAGTGCATTTGGAAAAATTCCACAATTTTACATTCAGGTATAAAACCGATTTTCTTGCATGTAAACTTTTAGAAATACATAAGAAATTGCTTCAAATCCCTAACTTCATATATTAAAGTAAATTAACCTTCTTCATCTTACTGAAGTTGACATAAAGCCATAACGGCAGCGCATTTAGCAAAACTTCCACAATTTTACATTTAGGTATAAAACCGATTTTCTTGCATATACACATTTGGCAATCTATGTCGAATGGCTTCAAATCATTAGCTTCAGATATTCAACTAACCTTCTTCATCTTACTGAAGTTGACATAAAGCCAAAACGGCAGTGCATTTGGAAAATTCCATAATTTTACATTTTGGTATAAAACCGATTTTCTTGCGTGTACATATTTAGAAATCCATATCAAGTTGCTTCAAATCATTAGTTTCACAAAGTAAAGTTAATTAACCTACTTCATCTTACTGAAGTTGCACAAGGCCAAAATGGCACTGCATTTGGAATATTCCAGAATTTTACAATTAGGTATAAAGTAAAGTTAATTAACCTACTTCATCTTACTGGAGTTGGCATAAAGCCAAAACGGCAGTGCACTTGGAAAATTCCAGAAATTTACATTTAGGTATAAAACCGATTTTCTTGCATGTACACGGTTAAAAATCCATTTCATGTTGTCTTAAATCATTAGCTTCACATAATAAAGTTAATTAACCTTCTTCGTCTTACAGAAGTGTGCATGAAACCAAAACGATAATGCATTTGGAAAAATTCCACAATTTTACATTCAAGTATAAAACCGATTTTCTTGCAAGTACACAATTAAAAATCCATATAGAGTTGCTTCAGATCAGTGGCTTCACATATTAAAATTAACTAACCTTCTTCATCTTACTGAAGTTGACATAAAGCCAAAACGGCAGCGCATTTGGAAAATTCCATAATTTTACATTTTGGTATAAAACCGATTTTCTTGCGTGTACACATTTAGAAATCCATTTCAAGTTGCTTCAAATCATTAGCTTCACATATTAAAGTTAAATAAACTTCTTCATTTTACTAAAGTTGGCATAAAGCCATAACGGCAGCGCATTTGGAAAAAATCCACAATTTTATATTTAGGTATAAAACCGATTTTCCTGCATTTAAACATTTAGCAATCCACGTCGAGATATTCAAATCATTGACGTCACATATTCAAGCTAATTTACCTTTGTCATCTTACAGAACTTGGCATAAAGCCAAAACGGCAGTGCATTTGGAAAAATTCCACAATTTTACATTTAGGTATAAAACCGATTTTCTTGCAATAAACCCGTTTAGAATTCCGCAGAGAATTGCTTTAAATCATTAGCTTCACACATTAAAATAATTAACCCTCACCATCTTACTGAAGTTGGCATAAAGCCAAAACGGCAGTGCATTTGGAAAATTCCAGAATTTTACAATTAGGTATAAAACCGATTATCTTGCATGTACACGGTTAGAAATCCATTTCAAGTTGCCTTAAATCATTAGCTTCACATAATAAAGTTAATTAACCTTCTTCATCTTACAAAAGTGTGCATGAAACCAAAACGATAGTGCATTTGGAAAAATTCCAAAATTTTACATTCAGGTATAAAACCGATTTTCTTGTATGTACACTTTTAAAAATACATAAGAAATTGCTTCAAATCCTTAACTTCATATATTAAAGTAAATTAGCCTTCTTCATCTTACTGAAGTTGACATAAAGCCATAACGGCAGCGCATTTGGCAAAAATTCCACAATTTTACATTTAGGTATAAAACCGATTTTCTTGCATATACACATTTGGCAATCTATGTCGAATGGCTTCAAATCATTAGCTTCAGATATTCAACTAACCTTCTTCATCTTACTGAAGTTGACATAAAGCCAAAACGGCAGTGCATTTGGAAAATTCCATAAATTTACATTTTGGTATAAAACCGATTTTCTTGCGTGTACATATTTAGAAATTCATATCAAGTTGCTTCAAATCATTAGTTTCACAAAGTAATGTTAATTAACCTACTTCATCTTACTGGAGTTGGCAAAAAGCCAAAACGGCAGTGCATTTGGAAAATTCCAGAGTTTTACATTTAGGTATAAAACCGATTTTCTTGCAATAAACACATTTAGAAATCCATATCAAGTTTCCACAAGTCATAAGCTTCACATAGTAAAGTTAATTAACCTTCTTCGTCTTACTGAAAGTGGCACAAGGCCAAAACGGCAGTGCATTTGGAATATTCCATAATTTAACATTTAGGTATACAACCGATTTTCTTGCATATACACATTTAGAAATCCATATCAAGTTTCCACAAGTCATAAGCTTCACATAGTAAAGTTAATTAACCTTCTTCATCTTACTGAAGTTGGCACAAGGCCAAAACGGCAGTGCATTTGGAAAATTCCAGAATTTTACATTTAGGTATAAAACCGATTTTTTTGCATATACACATTTAAAAATCCACAACGAAATGCTTTAAATCATAAGCTTCACATAGCAAAATTAACTAACGTTCTTCATCTTACTGAAGTTGACATAAAGCCAAAACGGCAGTGCATTTGGAAAATTCCATATTTTTACATTTTGGTATAAAACCGATTTTCTTGCATGCACACATTTAGAAATCCATATCAAGTTTCCACAAGTCATAAGCTTCACATAGTAAAGTTAATTAACCTTCTTCGTCTTACTGAAAGTGGCACAAGGCCAAAACGGCAGTGCATTTGGAAAATTCCAGAAATTTACATTTAGGTATAAAACCGATTTTCTTGCATGTACACGGTTAGAAATGCATTTCAAGTTGCCTCAAATCATTTGCTTCATATAGTAAAGTTAATTAACCGTCTTCATTTTACTGAAGTTGGCACAAGGCCATAACGGCAGTTCATTTGGAAAATTCCAGAGTTTTACATTTAGGTATAAAACCGATTTTCTTGCAATAAACACATTTAGAATTCCGCAGAGAATTGCTTTAAATCATTAGCTTCACACATTAAAATAATTAACCCTCCACATCTTACTGAAGTTGGCATAAAGTTAAAACGGCAGTGCATTTGGAAAATTCCCGAAATTTACATTTAGATATAAAACCGATTTTCTTGCATGTACACGGTTAGAAAGCCATTTCAAGTTGCCTTAAATCATTAGCTTCACATAATAAAGTTAATTAACCTTCTTCATCTTACAGAAGTGTGCATGAAACCAAAACGATAGTGCATTTGGAAAAATTCCACAATTTTACATTCAGGTATAAAACCGATTTTCTTGCATGTAAACTTTTAGAAATACATAAGAAATTGCTTCAAATCCCTAACTTCAGATATTAAAGTAAATTAACCTTCTTCATCTTACTGAAGTTGACATAAAGCCATAACGGCAGTGCATTTAGCAAAAATTCCACAATTTGACACTTAGGTATAAAAACGATTTTCTTGCATATGTACATTTTAAAAAACATATGAAGTTGCTTCAAATCATTAGCTTGACATAATGAAGTTAATTAACCTTCTTCATATTACTGAAGTTGGCACAAGGTCAAAACGGCAGTGCACTTGGAAAATTCCAGAGTTTTACATTTAGGTATAAAACCGATTTTCTTGCAATAAACCCGTTTAGAATTCCGCAGAGAATTGCTTTAAATCATTAGCTTCACATATTAAAGTTAATTAACATTCGTCGTTTTACAGAAGTTGGCATAAAGCCAAAACGGCAGTGCATTTGGAAAATTCCAGAATTTTACAATTAGGTATAAAACCGATTATCTTGCATGTACACGGTTAGAAATCCATTTCAAGTTGCCTTAAATCATTAGCTTCACATAATAAAGTTAATTAACCTTCTTCATCTTACAAAAGTGTGCATGAAACCAAAACGATAGTGCATTTGGAAAAATTCCAAAATTTTACATTCAGGTATAAAACCGATTTTCTTGTATGTACACTTTTAAAAATACATAAGAAATTGCTTCAAATCCTTAACTTCATATATTAAAGTAAATTAGCCTTCTTCATCTTACTGAAGTTGACATAAAGCCACAACGGCAGCGCATTTGGCAAAAATTCCACAATTTTACATTTAGGTATAAAACCGATTTCCTTGCATATACACATTGGGCAATCTATGTCGAATGGCTTCAAATCATTAGCTTCAGATATTCAACTAACCTTCTTCATCTTACTGAAGTTAACATAAAGCCAAAACGGCAGTGCATTTGGAAAATTCCATCAATTTACATTTTGGTCTAAAACCGATTTTCTTGCGTGTACATATTTAGAAATCCATATCAAGTTGCTTCAAATCATTAGCTTCACAAAGTAAAGTTAATTAACCTACTTCATCTTACTGAAGTTGACATAAAGCCAAAACGGCAGTGCATTTGGAAAATTCCATATTTTTACATTTTGGTATAAAACCGATTTTCTTGCATGCACACATTAAGAAATCCATATCAAGTTTCCACAAGTCATAAGCTTCACATAGTAAAGTTAATTACCCTTCTTCGTCTTACTGAAAGTGGCACAAGGCCAAAACGGCAGTGCATTTGGAAAATTCCAGAAATTTACATTTAGGTATAAAACCGATTTTCTTGCATGTACACGGTTAGAAATGCATTTCAAGTTGCCTCAAATCATTTGCTTCATATAGTAAAGTTAATTAGCCTTCTTCATTTTACTGAAGTTGGCACAAGGCCAAAACGGCAGTGCATTTGGAAAATTCCAGAGTTTTACATTTAGGTATAAAACCGATTTTCTTGCAATAAACACATTTAGAAATCCATATCAAGTTTCCACAAGTCATAAGCTTCACATAGTAAAGTTAATTAACCTTCTTCGTCTTACTGAAAGTGGCACAAGGCCAAAACGGCAGTGCATTTGGAATATTCCATAATTTAACATTTAGGTATACAACCGATTTTCTTGCATGTACACATTTAGAAATCCATATCAAGTTTCCACAAGTCATAAGCTTCACATAGTAAAGTTAATTAACCTTCTTCATCTTACTGAAGTTGGCACAAGGCCAAAACGGCAGTGCATTTGGAAAATTCCAGAATTTTACATTTAGGTATAAAACCGTTTTTCTTGCATGTACACGGTTAGAAATCCATATCAAGTTCCTTCAAATCAGTAGCTTCACATATTAAAGTTAATTAACCTTCTTCATCTTACAGAAGTTGGCATGGAACCAAAACGGCAGTGCATTTGGAAAGTTCCAGAATTTTACATTTAGGTATAAAACCGATTTTTTTGCATATACACATATAAAAATCCACAACGAAATGCTTTAAATCATAAGCTTCACATAGCAAAATTAACTAACGTTCTTCATCTTACTGAAGTTGACATAAAGCCAAAACGGCTGTGCATTTGGAAAATTCCATATTTTTACATTTTGGTATAAAACCGATTTTCTTGCATGCACACATTTAGAAATCCATATCAAGTTTCCACAAGTCATAAGCTTCACATAGTAAAGTTAATTAACCTTCTTCGTCTTACTGAAAGTGGCACAAGGCCAAAACGGCAGTGCATTTGGAAAATTCCAGAAATTTACATTTAGGTATAAAACCGATTTTCTTGCATGTACACGGTTAGAAATGCATTTCAAGTTGCCTCAAATCATTTGCTTCATATAGTAAAGTTAATTAACCGTCTTCATTTTACTGAAGTTGGCACAAGGCCATAACGGCAGTGCATTTGGAAAATTCCAGAGTTTTACATTTAGGTATAAAACCGATTTTCTTGCAATAAACACATTTAGAATTCCGCAGAGAATTGCTTTAAATCATTAGCTTCACACATTAAAATAATTAACCCTCCACATCTTACTGAAGTTGGCATAAAGTTAAAACGGCAGTGCATTTGGAAAATTCCAGAAATTTACATTTAGATATAAAACCGATTTTCTTGCATGTACACGGTTAGAAATCCATTTCAAGTTGCCTTAAATCATTAGCTTCACATAATAAAGTTAATTAACCTTCTTCATCTTACAGAAGTGTGCATGAAACCAAAACGATAGTGCATTTGGAAAAATTCCACAATTTTACATTCACGTACACTTTTAGAAATACATAAGAAATTGCTTCAAATCCCTAACTTCATATATTAAAGTAAATTAGCCTTCTTCATCTTACTGAAGTTGACATAAAGCCATAACGGCAGTGCATTTGGCAAAAATTCCACAATTTGACACTTAGGTATAAAAACGATTTTCTTGCATATGCACATTTTAAAATACATATGAAGTTGCTTCAAATCATTAGCTTGACATAATGAAGTTAATTAACCTTCTTCATCTTACAGAAGTGTGCATGAAACCAAAATGATAGTGCATTTGGAAAAATTCCAAAATTTTACATTCAGGTATAAAACCGATTTTCTTGCATGTACACTTTTAGAAATACATAAGAAATTGCTTCAAATCCCTAACTTCATATATTAAAGTAAATTAACCTTCTTCATCTTACTGAAGTTGACATAAAGCCATAACGGCAGTGCATTTAGCAAAAATTCCACAATTTGACACTTAGGTATAAAAACGATTTTCTTGCATATTCACATTTTAAAATACATATGAAGTTGCTTCAAATCATTAGCTTCACATAATAAAGTTAATTAACCTTCTTCATCTTACAGACGTGTGCATGAAACCAAAACGATAGTGCATTTGGAAAAATTCCAAAATTTTACATTCAGGTATAAAACCGATTTTCTTGTATGTACACTTTTAGAAATACATAAAAAATTGCTTCAAATCCTTAACTTCATATATTAAAGTAAATTAGCCTTCTTCTTCTTACTGAAGTTGACATAAAGCCATAACGGCAGCGCATTTGGCAAAAATTCCACAATTTTACATTTAGGTATAAAACCTATTTTCTTGCATATACACATTTAGAAATCCACAACGAAATGCTTCAAATCATAAGCTTCACATATTAAAGTTAATTAACCCTCACCATCTTACTGAAGTTGGCATAAAGCCAAAGCGGCAGTGCATTTGGAAATTTCCAGAATTTTACATTTGGGTTAAAAACAGATTTTCTTGCATGTACACGGTTAGAAATCCATTTCAAGTTGCCTCAAATCATCAGCTTCACATAATAAAGGTAATTTACCTTCTTCATCTTACAGAAGTTGACATAAAGCCAAAACAGCAGTGCATTTGGAAAATTCCATAATTTTACATTTAGGTATAAAACCGATTTTCTTGCGTGTACACATTTAGAAATCCATATCAAGTTGTCTCAAATAAGTAGCTTCACATAATAAAGTTAATTAACCTTCTTCTTCTTACAGAAGTTGGCATGGAACCAAAACGGCAGTGCATTTGGAAAGTTCCAGAATTTTACATTTAGGTATAAAACCGATTTTCTTGCATATACACATTTAGAAATCCACAACGAAATGCTTCAAATCATAAGCTTCACATAGTAAAATTAATTAACCTTCTTCATCTTACTGAAGTTGCTTAAGGCCAAAACGGCAGTGCATTTGGAAAATTTTAGAATTTTACAATTAGGTGTAAAACCGATTTTCTTGCGTGTACACGTTTAGAAATCCATATCAAGTTGCTTCAAGTCATAAGCTTCACATAGTAAAGTTAATTAACCTTCTTCATCTTACTGAGGTTGGCATAAGGCCAAAACGGCAGTGCATTTGGAAAATTCCAGAATTTTACATTTAGGTATAAAACCGATTTTCTTGCGTGTACACGTTTATAAATCCATATCAAGTTGCTTCAAGTCATAAGCTTCACATAGTAAAGTTAATTAACCTTCTTCATCTTACTGAAGTTGGCATAAAGCCAAAACGGCAGTGCATTTGGAAAAATTCCACAATTTTACAGTTAGATATAAAACCGATTTTCTTGCAATAAACACATTTAGAAATCCATATCAAGTTGCTTTAAATCATTAGCTTCACACATTAAAGTTAATTAACCCTCACCATCTTACTGAAGTTGGCATAAAGCCAAAGCGGCAGTGCATTTGGAAATTTCCAGAATTTTACATTTAGGTATAAAACCGATTTTCTTGCATATACACATTTAGAAATCCACAACGAAATGCTTCAAATCATAAGCTTCACATAGTAAAATTAATTAACCTTCTTCATCTTACTGAAGTTGCACAAGGCCAAAACGGCAGTGCATTTGGAAAATTCCAGAGTTTTACATTTAGGTATAAAACCGATTTTCTTGCATGCACACATTAAAAATCCATATCAAGTTTCCTCAAGTCATAAGCTTCACATAGTAAAGTTAATTAACCGTCTTCATTTTACTGAAGTTGGCACAAGGCCAAAACGGCAGTGCATTTGGAAAATTCCAGAGTTTTACATTTAGGTATAAAACCTCTTTTCTTGCATTAAACACATTTAGAAATCCATATAGAGTTGCTTCAAATCATAAGCTTCACATATTAAAGTTAATTAACCCTCACCATCTTACTGAAGTTGGCATAAAGCCAAAACGGCAGTGCATTTGGAAAAATTCCACAATTTTACATTTAGGTATAAAACCGTTTTTCTTGCATGTACACGGTTAGAAATCCATAGCAAGTTGCTTCAAATCAGTAGCTTCCCATATTAAAGTTAAT